>NC_061118.1:91331845-91598874 GCF_002878395.1 Capsicum annuum | reverse complement strand
TGGTTAAGTGTAGGGACTTTAAAGGTGTTTTTTTATTTTGAAAGTGGCTATGTTTGGCAACATGGTATGTTGAAAATAGTTAAGTGTAGGGACTTTAAAGGTGTTTTATTGTTTTGAAAGTGGTTATGTTTGGTGACTTGGTAGGTTGAAAATGGTCAAGTGTAGGAACTTTAAAGGTGTTTTATTGTTTTGAAAGTGGTTATATTTGGATACTTTGTAGGTTGAAAATGTTTAAGTATAGGGAAGTTAAAGCTGACTTGGTAGAGTGAATGTAGTTATGTTTGGTGACTTAGTAGGTTGAAAATGATTGAATGTGGGGACCTTAAAGGTGTTTTTTTTAATTTGGTTATGTTTGGTGATAATTGAATTTTTGTGACGATCTAATTAGTTGAATCTGATTGATTGTGTAGATAGAACCTGATTATAGGTAGACATATCAACGGAACAATGATAATAGAATGGGTATTAAGGAGGAATTCGTTGAAGGTGTCAAACTATTTGTTGAACATGCTAAGACACTTGATGTTTGGACACATTTTCGGACCATTCGTTGTACTTTTGTTAGATGTGATGGTATAAATCTTGTAAATGAAGAAGACGTAAAGGAACATCTTTTTAGAAGGGGGTTTCACGTGGATTTTTTACGATTGCATAGTATTCATAGTGATGTTGCACAAAATAACTTTGTTGTTTGAGAAAGTAGTAGGTCTGCAGGACATAATGAATATCAAGATACTAGGATGATATAAATGGTGCACGATGTTTTTGGGATACAACACAGGGGCGACTTTAGGAAAAATATTGAAGATGTTCCTATTAGCGAAGCAGGCAAATTCTATGAACAATTTCATGTTGTTAGTCATCCTTTGTTTAACGGGTGTTCACACTCTCATTTGTCTGTTGTTGTTAGATTGTTAATTATTAAATCTGATTGAAATATTACTGAAGGAGGAATGGACTCAATGATAGACCTTATTAAAGAGTTAGTTAACCTCGGCTTGTAGGTTCCTGATTCTTTTTATAAGGCAAAAAGATTGGTGTGAAAGTTAGGTCTCTCCTCGGTTAGAATTGATTGTTGTGAAAATGGCTGCATGTTATACTTTAAGGAAGATGCTAACCTAGATTCCTGTAAATTTTGTCAGCACCCTCTATATAAGCGTGGTTCTAGTGGAAATCAAATCGTTGTTAAGGCGATGCATTATTTACTTCTAATACCAAGATTGAAGAGGTTGTATGCTTCAAACAGCTCAGCTCCTCATATGAGATGGCACAGTGAAAATAGAAGGTCCACTGGTGTTATGTGTTATCCATCTAATAGAGAGGCCTGGAAGCATTTTGATGCAACTTATCTAGATTTTACAGCTGAGCCACAAAATATTCGTTTGGGATTATGTGCAGATGGCTTCTCTCCTTTTTCAGTTGATGTTGTGCCATATTTATGTATACCTATATTTATCACCCCTGTTGACACCCAATTTTTGCTCTTCGTGCCTAAAATTAACGTCTTCAGGCTTTTTGTTTGTTAAAGGGCACGAAACATAATTTTCATATCTTTTTACAATTGTTTGATAAATTATTGATAATTATCCTTTCTTTAGGATTTTAATCAATTTTTTGTCATATTTTTATTTTTTATAATTTATTAATAATTTTTCTAATTTTAGGATTTTTATCAATTCATTATCGTTCTTAACATTTTACAATCACCCGAACACGTGCACGACATGACGTTATATATATATATATATATATATATATATATATTTTACAATATTTTTAAATTAATTATATTTTAATAATTTTAATATTCTTTACATTTTTCATTCAAGATCTATATTTTACAGTCCGCAAACGCTGAGTAGGATCAATTATTTTTGTGCAATATAATAATTCGATGTCTTATCACATCCAACAACGACTACACAATAATGTCTTGTCACGTCCGACAATGACCACTCAGTGTTGTCTTGTCACATCTGACAATGACCACTCAATGACACTACCTTTTGGACAATAACTCTATCCATTGGTCAAAAGGATGAACATCTTTTGGTCAATATCTTAAGAACTAAAGGATGTGCTATTATAAAAAGAGGGGACACCTCTTTATCCATTGGATAATAGGAGTGCCCAATTTTATTATAAATACGCAAAGATGAAAGACAATTTTATTCATCTTTTCTCTCTACATACACATTTTCATTCACCCACACATATTTTTTCTATCTCTCAAATACATACACAAAAAAAACACAAGAAAAAATCTTTCCTTATTTTTCATTTTCTCTCCCAAAAATACACAAATGCATATGCACATTTTTTAATCACAGACACATTATATTCTTCTTTCTCCCCTCTATCAAGAATAAACAAATACACACAATTTTTTTCTCCTTTTTCTCTCTCTCAAACACACAAAAAACACACATATACACATAAAATAAAATAAATTTTTGCTCCCTATTTTGGTGAAATTCCACCTTTTTTACTAGGAATTATATATATATATATATATATATCAAGTGTTGTTGTTGCTATTCATATTTTCTTACTGTTCATGGCCGAAACTTTATGTCCCAGTGACTTTCTTTCCTTTATCCATTTTCATCAATCTTCGTTATATTTTGTAAGGGTTTTGTTGATTGATATTTTATGTGAATTTGTTTTCGTATTTCTTTGTTTATGGATGCTTAATGATGGTTATCGTCACTTCTCAGTGAATGTTCACATTTTTCAATCATGTTTGAACTATTATTCTATTTTATTACATTACTCTGTTATACAATTAGGAATTTTACTCTATTTTTGTTATTTTCAATTACTTTGTCATGGCTACATCATTTTTATTCATTAACTTTGACCTTTTTGTTATTTTATTATTTTAATCATTGATAATCGTTTGAATTGCTATGTATGATTTTGATATGCGTTCAGTGACTTTGTTAATTTTTTGTCATTTTTTATTGTTATTAAATACCATTAATTATTTGGCCGATGAAAATATCTATCAGTCGGATACTTGAGGCCATCCCATTACAAAGACGAACTTTATTTTTCTCAAGTTTATTTATTCATATCAAGTATCAATACAATGGCCAATGAAAAATTACTTTAATTTGATGCCTCCGTAAATAAAAGACGGATTATTACGTATACATATACGTAATAAAAAAATATTTTTTGGGAAATGATGACACTTTACAACAATATATGATTTTACAATTCATATTTTGGCAAGACGGTTTAGGACGACCAATTAATTGAGCAACCATTTCGTAACCATGACTTTATCTGAGCCTACTTTTAACAAAAAAATATATTTTTTATAATACGTAAATGAACATATTTTTATTTATTATTATTTATTTGTTACTAACATTTTTATAAGTGTTTATACATGTTATTTTGGAATATTCGTCGAGAGTTGCATTCAAAGAGGCCCTTTTAATTTTGTATTGTATTTTTAGATTTGTACAAATGTTATTATAGTGAAAACTTTATTTTTGGGGTGTTGGGCAGAATTTTCTTTATACAACTTCACCTCGCGTTTATGCAAACTTAGGTCGTTAAGTTTACACTAATAAATTAAATTAATCAAATTAGTTTACATACTTTGACATCATAAACATTGTGATCTTTTTGTTAAAGTAAATCTTTACTTTTTCATAAACTTTAATCAAACAAAAAATATTATTTTTCTCTTTCTCTTCATGACATATCAAGATATACTTTCTTTCACACAACATAAAATAATTTTCTTTTCACATGTATTTTTTTATATTTTTTATAATAACATGTTTTATTTATATATTTAATATACATACATCTTTACATAATTTTAAACATTTATATTATTTTATATTTAATACATACACTTCTACATTATTTTTTATACCTTCTCCCTCTTTGAAAAATTTAGTCTAGCCGGGTACCACACTTGTGGATTCTGAAGGATGTCTAACCCCTTCCCTTCGGAATAACTTGAACCCTTACCTAAAATCTCAATTGGTTTTTTGCAGACTAAAAACATTAATCACATGTTAATACTTCAATAAGTTTCCTTATTTTCCTTAAAAATTAAATGAAAACTCTGTGCAAATTTTTATTCTTTTAGAGTCCATAACGTCGTGCTCGTTTTAACCTCAGGTAAAAATAGGGTATGACAACACCTTATAATCTTTCTCCTGAAATGTTGATGACTAGTCCCTATATATTTCTGAATTATGTTGTTCCTGGCCCGCGTAATCCAAAAAAGGGAATAGATGTCTACTTGTAATCTTTGATCGATGAACTTCAAATTTTATAGCATGAGGAGGTTGAAACTTGGGACATCTCACTTAAATAGAATTTCAATCTCTGTTAATATCTAATTTGGAATGTTAATGATTTTCCTGCTTATGGATTATTGTTTGGGTAGATGACAGCTGGAAAGCTGGTTTGTCCATACTGTATGGAAAAAACAAAATCTTTCACATTGAGACATGGCAGGAAAAATTCATGGTTTGATTTTCATGTTGTTTCTTGACACCTGATAATGAATTTAGGAGACTCAAGAATGCATTCAGAAGGAATAGAAAGGAATATGATGGTCCACCTCCACGGCTGTCTGGTTATGACATCTGAGAGATAGTTCAGGATTTCCCTAAAGCCAGCGAGAAACCATTGTACAGGCTTGATGGATATGATGTTTCGCATAACTAGACTAGGCAAAGTATATTTTAGGAGTTATAATATTGGCTAGATAATTTACGTAGAAATAATGTTGATGTCATACATACTGAGAAGAACTATTTTGACAATTTGTTCAACACAGTTACGAATGTCACCGACAAAACAAAGGATAATCCTAGGGCCAGACATGACTTACCAGAATATTTCAAATGTAGAGAATTACACTTACAGGAGGGGCTCAATGGCAATGTTCTTAAGTCCAAGGCTAGTGTTACATTCACGTTGGACCAAAAGCGTCAAATAAGTGAGTAGGTCCAATGTTTGAAGATGCTTGATGGATATGCCTTAAATTTGGGAAAGAGGATTGATATGGCACAAAGAATCTTAGATGGAATGAAAAGCCATGATTGTCATATTTTCATGAAACAATTACTTTCAATTGCTTTTATTGGTTTACCTGAAAATATATGGAAACCAATAGCAGAGATCAGTTTGTTCTTTAAATACTTATATGCCACCACATTAAAAGAAGAAAATATGTTGCGAATGGAAAGTAATATTGTTGTTAATACCAACAAGCTAGAGAAGATTTTTTCGCTAGCTTTCTTCGATGTGATAGAAGAACGGCTAGGCGGTCCAGTTCAAACTAGGTGGATGTATCCATTAGAACGATAAGAAATTGCAACATATTTAAATTCATACATATCTTTTTTTAATATAGTAAACATCTAATCTTAAGATTGTGCGCAGTAATTGGAAAATTAAAAAGAGGTCCCAAAAATAAATATAGGGTGGAAGGCTCTATAGTTGAGGCATATCTTGCAAGAGAAATGTCTCAATTTTGTTTATACTACTTTTGTGATGAAGTTGCTTGTTTAAGAAACCAATCGAATCATCATCAGGACGATGTGAATGAGCCTCATTTACAATCAGTATCAATTTTCAATCAATCTGGTTGTAAGGCTAAAAAGACCATACGTCACCGGCTCATCCCACGGAGCGCAAATTAGAAACTTTGTATGTTTTGCTGAATTGCTTGGAAGTTGAGCCCTTTTTGAAGTAAGGAGCTTAAAATTTTAACATATCTTATTTGTTTACTCATTCCCTTAAAAAACTAATTGTGTTTCGCATGTTGGATCTTCGGTTCATTTAAGATTCAATTCCATGAAAATCAAGTGTATGCATCTTTTGCAACATAGTTTACAGATGAGGTTCATAAGTGTATTAATATTTCTACAAATTTTAAACATTTACACATTCCTCAACTAACATATATATAATATATATATATATATATGTATAATATTTTTAGGTACACCAATCACCAAATGCAACCACATACGATCAACTCTTGAGAGATATTTTTTTGGGTCCAGTTGAAGCTCATGTAATGTCCCATTACACAGTAAATGGGTTTAAATTTTTCACCGAACAACACTCCAGAACAAGAAAAACAAACAATAGTGGTGTTTGGGTTAAGGGTGATGATGATTTTGATTACTTTGGCATCATACACGAGATCTTAGAACTGGTGTATGCTGGGTTTCCCAATAAAAAAAATTGTCCTCTTTCGATGTAAGTGGTTTGATCCAAGCACAAGAGGCACAAGAGTACATAAGGAGCATAACATCATTAAAGTGAAGCACAATAGGCCGTATCTTGTTTACGATCCATTTGTTCTAGCGTAAAATGCTAAACAAGTGTTTTATGCTCCTTATCCGTTCTGTAGTGATAAGTCTGATTGGTGAGCTTTAATCAAAACAAAGCCTATAGGATGGGTGAAAGTTGATAATATGCTAGAGACTGCGTATCAAAATGAAATGCAGATTGATCACCAACTTGTGGACGTTGACTTAGTGGATACTTTGAATCACCCGAAAAATATATTTGAAGAAGTTAATATTATGGAAGAAGAGGCTGAGTGGATAGGAGATGAGAAAACTTTCGAAGAGGGTGAATGGTTTAGTGGAGAGTCTTCAGAAGAGGAGGATTAGTTTGTGTATGTTGTATTTATTACGTATTAGTTATGTCTTTATGCTTTGTACTATATATTTACCTTTATGTTTCTTGTTTAAGATTGGTGTGTAATATACTGTTTAAGAGTGTTGTTTTCGCCTTTTCATGATTTATATAGTAATAAAAATATTCTTTTCTATCTCATGTTGGTAGAGCGATTTGAAATGTGAATTAGTAACTTGAAATTAGTTACTTATAATGTTTTCTTATATATTCATTTTGTTAGAACTAACTACTTGTTAACTTTACATAATTTAGATGTCAGGCAAAGGTGACAAGTGTATAGAAAAAGTTGTTCTTACCAAAACAAAAAGGAAAAAACAACCTCCGCCGTATAGATGACCGACAGGTATTCATATATCTGAGGGTCGGTTTGCTGATGCAATAATACGACCCTCATATTCTAGGTCGTATCAGCATTCAGTTCCTACTCCTATGTATGTGGGTCCACTTCATGGATCTACACCGACTCATTCTACTCTTACCACCGTGCCACCACCATCGCAGTGCTATTGAATGACCACTGGCCCATCCAGAGTACTACCATCGTCAGTACCCTCCTATAGCAATCACGTAGCTTTGCATAGTGGTTCTGCAGGATCTATTGGGATGTCGGATCTTCAGCTTGGAGGCACTCCATCTGGTGTTTCAGATTCACCCACGCCAGTGCATCCACCATCACTTACTCCGCAGTCAGGCGACAGAGATGATTTTAGGAGGTGTTATCTTACTCCATATGTGATAGGGAAAGATTTCTAAATATAATAACATTATTCATTTTTTCATTACTATATTATTATTCTCTATGAAATTACTGTTTGATCTTGTATTGTAGGTTTAGGCCGGATGCTGGAGTTGGACAAACTATGAGAAAATGCATTTGTTGGAACTTCAAGGGCTACTGGACCAGTTGGCAAAAGGTTCCAGAAATTAACAGGGAAAGAATGTTTCAAGAATTTAATATAAGGATTTAACTTATCGACTACTTAACACTTTGTTAGAACAAAAGATTGAATATTACTCCCCCTGTTTAAAAAAGAATGACCTACTTTTCTTTTTAGTCCATTTAAAAAGGAATGATTCCTTTCCCTTTTAGAAACTTTTTATTTTCAACTTTTCACATGGTATGTTTAAAACCACAAGATTGAAGGGCATTTTGGTACATTTAACACATCTTTAATTTAACACCACAAGATTTAAAAGTCTTCTTTATTTTCTTAAACTCCGTTCCAAGTCAAACTAGGTTATTCTTTTTAAAACGGAGGGAGTATATTTTTATTTTTGTTGTAGAAATTTTACTTGCGGGATGATGTGAATGCATGTCTTATAAAGAGGAACTTTTTCAGAAGATGTAGATTCAGATTTAACGGTCTGTTGGATTATGCCCGAACCAACTTGGTACGACCTGACTAGATTAGCGAACCCTTATGGAAACAGTATATTCGCTATTGGAATAGCAAAGAATACCAATTGCTGAGGGACAAAGGAAAGAAAGTCTGGGCATCATCTAGGGGTGGTTCCTTACATATTGCGGGTGCCAAAAGTATAATTGTTCTGGAGGAAAAATTGGTATGTAACTTTTACAGTTTTAATTGTTTGTTTCTATTTATATTTTTAATTATTTGAACATTGATAATTTTTTCATATGTAGGAAAAAAGAAAAGGGTAGGAGCATACCACAAGGAAAGCTATTCGAAGAGACTTATCTGAAAAAAAAAGAACCCGACTGATGAAGATGTCTGGGTTAAACCTCGTGCAAACGCTGCCCATGTAAGAATCAAATTTTGAATTTATGAATCTTTTTCTCAAAGTTGATATTATTCAAGTATAAGTACTTTAATATTTTTTGACTTTTAATTTTAACTTTACTTTGAATATAGAACAAATATACACAGCTCATTAGTGAGTATCGTAGTACTCAGCCTCCTGAAAGTCAGGGTAATCCACTACCCCAACATGTAGAGGAGGAGTTATGGGATAAAGTTGTGGGTCCTGAAGTTAGAGGCCATTACTATGGATACCACAAAAAAAAAATTGGCGAGAATATGAGGTGTTCATCTGTTCCTACATACTCTAACTCTTCAGTTGATAGAGAAACCATTGAAAGACTAAAAAATACGATTTCTAAACTCACTGAAGAGTTTGCTGAACACAGAGAGAGGGCGCAGAAGAAGGAGGAGGAAAAATCATCACAAATCAGGATGTTGCAGGAGCAATTTAACTCTTTCATTCAAACTGCAGGAATTATTCCTCCGTGTCCTAGTGATGCAGTTCGGACTATAAAAGATCTACACCCCTGGATGATATCAGCACAGATGAGGATGTGAAAGACGAGGATGAATTCGATGAAGATGAGTTTTAGTTTTTTGACTTTTGTATGTGTTGTACTATGGATTTATATATTTTGTTGTAGTTTGTACACTTTTGTATGTATGATTGTAGTTTTTACACTTTTACACTTTTGTTGTACATTTTGTATGTATTGTAGTTGTTACATTTGGTTTATTGTTATTGCATTGCATATTGGACCATTTGTTGATTTTTATTTTTTAAAAAAAATCAGAAAAACTGACCACAAGTGAGCGATTTCTTAAATTTTTTTGCAGAAAGTGGTCGATTTTTATAAAATTAATTAATTAATTTTAATATAAAATTTACCATAAGTGGTTGGTTTTCTATTAAAATTAATTAATAAAAACCGACCACTTGTGGTCGATTTATTTTGAATTTTTTAAAAAAAATTATTTTTTTTTCATTTTAATAAAATAATAATAAATTTTTAAAATATATATATATTTTAAAAAAAAACGACCACAAGTGGTCGATTTTTAAAAAGCTACCACTAATTTATCGATCACGCTATTTGATCGATTTTGTGGTCGAAATTTGAGGAAAATCGACCACTTGTGATCGATTTTTGTGGTCGATTTTCCTCTTTCTTTTTAGTAGTGTGATACTATAATTCAATATGCATGCAAGTAATGATTTCTAACAACTTGACCACATGAGTAATATACAAGAAGAAATTAGTTATGTCCTTTTTAAAGCTATTCACAACTGTAAATTTTGTAGCGCTAAAAGATTTGAATATTAATCTCCTGAATTCTGTTGCAGTAATGATTCTGTTCACTTCATTTCTCATGAAATACAAAAGGAGCTGAAAGTTTCTATTTAGGAAATATTAAAGAGTCAAAAGAATTTTGAACTTACACTTGAGCTCTGATTTTGATGTGACAAATATCGATGTTGATGTAGATACAAATCTTCTCATACTTGCAAGTTGCAACTCATGATCAATGGAAAGTGTATTTTGTTCCAAATATCCCTTTCTGTGTTGGCACTCTTAGGTGTACTTTTTGTTGGGTTCAAAGTATATGAAAAAAGTGTGAATGAAAAATGAAGGAAATATAGTGGAGAAGGGAGACACCAATTTAGAAAGTGTACTCCCAAATCAGAAGGTTCACTCTTTCTCCCACATTGGTGGAAGAAGAAAACTTGTGAGTGTTTAAAATAAGGAACACTTACTCCGCATGGTAAGTGAGTCAAGAAATAAGAGATGCCTCTCGCCGTCGCTCACTCGCTCGGCTGCGAACTTGGATTTTGGATTTGGATTTGGATATGGAAAATGATCGATCGATGAGATATATATTTTTGGACAAAGTTTATTTGACAAAAATTCAGAAATTCAGTTCTAAAATACCAAAGGGAAAAATACAACTTTTTTCTGTGTTTTGATACTCCATTTATAAGCATGCATGTAGATTTCGAAATAGTGTTTCGAAATAATACAGAGCTGAAATGAAGGGATGCAACCCTTCAAAAAAATGACACACTGATTCATGAAATGGTATGCCTGTTAAAAAAAAACATATTCTTTGGACGAACAGACATGGTTTTTCCAGAAAGGTCACACCTTTTAAGTGAACCATTGCCACTTTTCAGAAGAGGCACATGTTGGCTATATAAACCTGCTTTTATCCACAGGTTTAGGTATGAATTTTTTGAAATACAAACTCTCTTCTTGTCTTGAAAGACTTTCTCTTCTTGAAATACAATAATTTGAGGTACCGCTATTGTAAAATTGAAGGCTATTTTATCCTGGGAGGAAGATTCCAAAACCTCGGGTACAGTGAGGGGAATTATTCCTTAAGGACACTCCGTGAATTCGGAAGACTTGGTCTTAAATTCTGTTTCATCTCTTTTCTGAATCTTAACACACTTCTTAGATAGATTATTCGTAATCTAGTGTTGAAGGTGTTGCAAAACTTCATAAGTGTTCTTGTCTTAGACTTGAACTAGTGTTGAAGTTTTTGTTTCTTATTTATAGATTCTTCTACCCGAATACATAAAAGATATCAATCTTAAGGAATAAACCCTTGCAGAATCTGTATTGCTTGTTTTTGAAGATTAAAGCTTTAAGATTTCTACTCTATTTGAACTTAACTAGTGATTCAAAGACATAAAATCTTCATCACAAGTTAAAGATCATTCGGTTGACGATTGGAAGTCATAAAAACTTCATCGTTAACTAGAAACAAGAAGAAGAGTTTAAAGTTGCTTAGCTTTATAAATAGTATTCTGAAAATACTAAATTTTATTGTCTTGTGATGACAGGAAAAATGACTAACGAAAGTCAAATACAAGATGCTTCTATGACTGTGGGGGCAACTAGCATTGCTTCAACAAATCGAGCAAATGCTCCACAACCAATGGCACCTGCGGAGAAGCCCGAAAAATTTATGGGCATTAACTTTAAGCGATGGCAGCAAAAGATGTTCTTTTACCTCACCACTCTATGCCTTCAAAGGTTCACTACTGAGGATGCTCCTGAGGTTCCCGAGAGAACCTCAGAGAAAGAGCATTTCATGATTGTAGAAGCTTAAAAACACTCGGAATTCCTTTGCAGGAATTATATATTGAGTGGTCTCCAAGATGACCTCTAAAATATTTACAGTGGAACTAAGACATCGAAGGAATTGTGGCGGGCACTAGAATGAAAATACAAGACAGAGGATGTGGGAATTAAGAAATTCTTTGTTGCAAGGTTCTTGGACTTTAAAATGATAGATAGCAAATCGGTTGTCTCTCAAGTGCAGGAATTGTAAGTAATCATTCACGATCTCCTAGCAGAAGGTATATCTTTATAAAATAACTTAGTTGAATAAATTTTAAATGTTCTTAGTACTCACATAAACTGTTTTGTAGGTTTGATTATGAATGAACCATTTCAAGTAGCAGCGATCATTGAGAAGCTATCACCTATGTGGAAAGACTTTAAAAACTACTTGAAGCACAAATGCAAGGAGATGACTATCGAAGATATTATTGTCTGACTACGTATTAGAGAGGATAATAAGGCTACCGAGAAAAGGTCAAAAGGGAATTCTATAATTAATGGTGCACATATTGTAGAAGATGACCAAAACAATTCTAAGAAAAGAAAGAAAGCTGAACAAGGAAGCCATCAACCCAAGAAGAAATTCAAGGGAAAGTGCTTCAATTGTGGCAAGATTGGCCATAAGTCAATGGATTGTCGTGCCCCTAAGAAAGGCAAGAAAAAGGACCAAGAAAATATGATTGAGTCTAATAAAGAATGTGATGATCTGTGTGCTATGTTTTCAGAATGCAACTTGGTGGGAAATCCTCGTGAGTGGTGGATGGATTCTGGTGTCACCCGCCATGTTGTGCCAATGAAGAGTTGTTTTCGCCATTCGCTCCGGTTCAAGTGAAAGAAATGATCTACATGGCTAACTCCGCTACGGCTAAGGTAGAAGAAACAGGAAAATTAGGCTTGAAAATGACTTCAGGAAAGGTCATGACACTTAACAATGTCTTGTACGTTCCAGAATTACGTAGGAACTTGATTTTTGTTTCACTTCTAGACAAGAACGGATTCAAATGTGTAATCGTTTTTGGAAAAATTATAATTAGCAAAGAAGAAGTGTATGTAGGAAAATGCTATCTCACCAAGGGCCTTTATAAGATAAATGTAATGAATGTTGAAATAAATAAAAGTTTAAATTCTTCTTATTTGCTTGAGTCTTATAATTTATGGCATAAACATTTAGGCCATGTTAATTACAAAACGTTATGAAAATTGATTAACTTAGAAGTTTTACCAAACTTTGAGTGCAATAAATCAAAGTGTCAAACATATGTGGAATCAAAGTATGCAAAGCATCCTTGTAAGTCTGCTGAAAGGAATTCCAATCCTTTAGACTTAGTACACACTGACATTTGTGATATAAAGTCAACACCATCACGTGGTGGAAAAAAGTATTTCATAACTCTTATTGATGATTGCACTAGATATTGTTATATCTACTTGCTAAATAGTAAGGATGAAGCAATAGATACGTTTAGACAATAAAAAATTGAAGTAGAAAATCAGTTAGAGAATAAGATAAAAATGATAAAAAGCGATAGGGGCGGAGAATATGAATCTCCCTTCGCCAAAATATGTGTAGAGAATAGAATTGTTCATCAAACTACGGCCCTATATTCACCTCTCTAACGTAAATACGAAAAAGAAAAACCAAACTTTGAAGAAAATGATGAATGTCATGCTTATAAGTTTCGGTTTACCACAAAACTTGTGGGGGGAGGCTATCCTTACAGCCAATCGTATACTCAATAGAGTTTCCCATTGTAAGACACAATCAATTCCTTATGAAAAATAGAAAGGAAGGAAACCCAACTTAAAATATTTCAAAGTGTGGGGGTGTCTAGCAAAGTTCCAAGTTCCTATGCCTAAGAGAATTAAGATAGGACCTAAGACTGTGGACTGCGTGTTCATAGAATATGCTAAAAATAGTAAAGTATGTCGGTTTTTGGTTCATAAATCCGAACATCTGGATATAAATAAAAATACAGTAATTGAATCAGATAATGCTGAATTCTTTAAAAATATTTACCCGTATAAAACTAGACATGAACAGTCTAGTAGAGGGTCTAAATGATCTTGAGATAAACCAAGTGAGAATGTACATAATGAAGAGAATCCAAGATGTAGTACACGTAAAAGAACTTCTACTACATTTGGATCAGATTTTGTAATATTTCTCTTAGAAAATGAGCCTCAAACATTTAAAGAAGCGATGTCGTCGTCAGACTCATCATTTTGGAAAGAGGTAGTCAATAGTGAGATTGATTCAATCTTAAGTAACCATATGTGGGAATTGGTTGATCTTCCTCCAGGAAATAAACCTTTAGGTTCTAAATGGATCTTCAAAAGAAAAATGAAAGCGGATGGTACTATTGAAAAATACAAGGCAAGACTTGTAGTAAAAGGCTTCAAGCAAAAAGAAGGCCTTGATTACTTTGATACATACTCGCCAGTAACAAGGATCACATTGATTTGAATGTTAATTGCCTTGGTGGCAGTATATGGTCTTGAAATCCATCAAATGGATATGAAAACCATATTTCTAAATGGAGAATTGGAGAAAGAAATTTACCTAGAACAACCTGAGGGTTTTGTGGTTCCAGGAAAGGAGAATAAGGTGTGTAAACTTATTAAGTCATTGTATGGACTAAAGCAAGCACCTAAACAATAACATGCGAAGTTTGACCAAACCATGTTGGCAAACGGGTTTAAAATAAATGAATGTGATAAATATGTTTACATTAAAGACACTCTGAATCACCAAGTCATTGTTTGTTTATATGTGGATGATATGTTGATCATCAGTAGAGACATTTCAGACATAAATGCAACAAAACGAATGCTCGAAAGCAAGTTCGATATGAAAAACCTTGAAGTTGCGGATGTGATCTTAGGTATAAGAATCCATAGAACTCCATAAGGGTTGACATTGTCATAGTCTCATTATATCGAAAAGGTACTTGACAAATTCAAGTATATGGAATTCGGTATTGTCAAGACTCCTTTGGATGTAAGCTTTGCACTTAAAGAATGAAGGTGAAAGTGACTCATAATTAGAGTACGCAAGAGTATTGGGATGTTTAATGTATATAATGAACTGTACACGACTAGATATAGCATGCGCTATTAGTAAATTAAGTCGGTACACAAGTAATCCCAACAAAACTTATTGTATGGAAATGAAAAGAGTTTTAGGGTATCTTAAATACACTCAAGACTATGCCTTGCATTATAATAAATATCATGCGGTACTTGAAGGATATAGCGATGCAAATTGGATCACCGGATCAAACGAAGTAAAATCCACAAGTGGATATGTATTTACTATCGGTGGAGGAGCAGTCTCTTGAAAATCATCCAAAAGACTTGTATTGCTCGCTCTACAATGGAATCTGAATTTATCGCATTGGATAAAGCCAGTGAAGAAGCAGAATGGCTTCAAAATTTTTTGGAAAATATGCCTTATTAGCCCAAACTAGTGGCACCAGTATGTATACACTATGATATCCAAGCGGCAATAGATAGGGCAGGGAGCATGATGTACAACGGTAAATCTCATTATATACGACGGAGACATAATACCGTTAGGAAACTTCTCTCTAGTGGAATTATTACTGTTGACTATGCAAAGTCAAAGCATAATGTGTCGAATCCACTTATAAAAGGCCTATCTAGAGAAAGAGTGGGAAGGATATCCAAGGAAATGGGTTTAAGGCCTAGGACAAGTCAGCATGGCGATAACTCTCCTAGCGGACTGGAGATCCCAAGAGCTAGGTTCAAGGAGATCAAACAAAGTTGTGTCTGACAGGTTTAACATTGTCAATTACCCAACCTATTCTCATGATGTAGACAATGTTCAGTAAGCAAGGATAAGACTTAAGGTGAAAAGTCTTTTAATGATTATCTAAATTTGACAGATTTGACCAAATAATTTAATCTATTGGATTGAAAGTTTAGAAATCACCTATGTGGGAGCAAAGTGAAAGCCGCTTCAAGAAGAATATTAGTAAAGGCCTATCCTCTAAGCTCTCATAAAATCGGGACGTGTTCATGGCTGAAAAGAACAAAACCGTGAGAACCATAAAGGGTAAAAGGCTGGTTGTGTGACATATGTTGTCTAGGTGTACACTAAAGCTCGACGTTCAAAGATATCAAATCTACCGATTGACCGAGTGCATCCGATGCATGTTCACTACGGAAAGTTCAAAGGGAAACCCACTTATCTAGATACAATCAGTCTTTGCTTGATGATCACATACTTGTCCGTAAAAATTTTACGAAAAAAATAGCCATTTCCCATTCATGTGGGGGATTGTTTGGTTCAAAGTATATGAAAAAAGTGTGAATGAAAAATGAAGGAAAAATGGTAGAGAAGGGAGACACCAATTTAGAAAGTGTACTCCCAAATTGAAAAGTTCACTCTTTCTCCCACATTGGTGGAAGGAGAGAACTTGTGAGTGTTTAAAACAACGAACACTTATTCTACATGGTAAGTGAGGCAATAAATAAGAGATGCCTCGCGCCGCCGTCGTCGTCGCTCGGCTTCGAATTTGGATTTGGATTTGGAAAATGATCGATCGATGAGATGTATCTTTTTGGACAAAGTTTATTTGACATAAATTCAGAAATTTAGTTCGAAAATACCAAAGGGAAAAATGCAACTCTTTTCTGTGTTTTGATACTCCATTTATATGCATGCATGTAGATTCCGAAATAGTGTTTCGAAACAGTGCAGTATTGAAACGAAGGGATGCAGCCCTTCAACGAAATGACACACTGATTCATGAAATGGTATGCCTCTTCCTAAAAGACACATTCTTTGGACGAACAGACATGGCTTTTCCAGAAAGATCACACCTTTTAAGTGAACCATTGCCACTTTTCAGAAGAGCCACATGTTGACTATATAAACCTTCTTTCATCCACACGTTTAGGTACGAATTTTCTGAAATACAAACTCTCTTCTTGTCTTGAAAAAATTTCTTCTTAGATAGATTATTCGTAATCTAATGTTGAAGGTGTTACAGAACTTCGTAAGTATTCTTGTCTTGGACTTGAACTAGTGTTGAAGTGTGTGTTTCTTATTTACAGATTCTTGTACCCGAATACATTAAAGATAACACTTTTTTTCCTTTCTTGCTTTTGATTGTGGATTTCTCCAAGTAATGTCTAATCAAGAAGCAATTGAAATCGTGAGAAAGGTCAAAGAAGAGAAGACAATCAAGCAGTTAGCAATCAAAGTGTTGATAGAGAAAATATAGATGATACATCATCATGCATTGTTATGTGGTCTAAAGAATAATTTCGATCCATCTGAGAATCTATCCCAGGATACCGTATATATATATATATATATTTATTTATTTATTTATTGCTCCTACATAATAAGTGAGAATTTTTGGACGAGCAAAGGTAGAATCGTCATTTAAAGGTCTCACCACGTGTTTTAAGAATGTTACTTGTGGATCCAACGTAATTCCAATTCCTCTATTTTTATTTTCCCGCAAGTCATTTTTCCCGATGCTTCTCTTTTTGTCTTGTGCTTATTCATTAGCAACCAAAAATTATCTACTTTCAGATACACTACAACGCTCTCTTTAGTCTCTATCAAAGTATGTGATGTTCTAATTGTGCTATCTTTGGTGTTTCTCTGTTCTTATCCTCTGATGAGCGTTTTGATATTCCAACGATAATCTGTGTTCTATTTTTTTTTACATTTTTTCTCTTTTTTTACGCATGCATAAGAAGTTTTTATAGTTTTTTTTTTATAGCATTGCGATGTGAGCGGTGTAAATTATAGTTCCTTTATGCATCTTTTCGATTTGATTTAATTTGCACATATTTATGTTTGTATGTATATATATATATATACCTGTTCTACGTAATCAGCTTCGTTGCACTAATTGATTTTTTTATCTTTTCTACACAGTTCAAATTATGACTGATTGAACCTAAAGGGTCTAACTAAAAGAGTTCCGTTTAGTCTTTAATAAGTTTTTTCTTCCATAAGTTTTTCTTTTTCACTTGCTTAAATTTTCTTTTTCTCCTCTTTTTCTTTGCTTAGCTCTCTGGTGGCATCTTAAGATGATGTATGTTTCAATTCTTCCAAAGTACTTTTGTGTAACAGAACCTTTGAGAAATGCAAATATGTTATGGATGGAATCATTTTGAGTTTAGTTGTGATTTATGGACTGACAGAAGCATAAAGTCTCGGACAATCCTACATAAAGTATTATATGTTGCCGGAAAAGAGATTATTATATGTTCCTCTCCTCCAAACCTCTAAAATATTTAAGCTTTTAACTCAGGCAGTGTGGTTGTATGTGTTGATTTTTCCAGCTTGTAGATTCTCAAAATAATTTTTTTGTCACTTTACATGAGCACTTTCAGTTGCTGAATTTGTTGGCAAATTATTGCTTCATGAAATAGAAATGATTAATTAATTTTGCAGCATGTCAAATTTCATAGTCATAGTATGATGTTATGTAATTGAAAATTGTTATCCTCTATATTGATTTTAAGTTCAATGAAAAAGTTGTTATCCCTGTGTGGATCTTATATTTATTGAATGTCTAGGGTGAAAGCGATGCATAGACCTTTAAATGAATGTTGGAGCATCAACAAAAAAGAGATGACTTCTTTTAACTATGGCTCAAATTTTATGTTGCTGCAGTTTCTTTGAAAGCATATCAATCTTTCACAGACGGGACATTATCTTTTACTAGCCTTTTCTACTTCTCATTATTGCGTTTTGGAAACTTTTTGCCACAGTTTTGCTGCTTGACGATCAATATTTTAACAAGGTACCAGATATAACTAACCATATTCCATTCTTACGGAACTCCACATCTACAACTAAAAACAATTCTTTAGTAACAGATATTTTATCAACTACAGCGTCGCACAATCACAACAATTACTAAGAAGATAATATGGTTGCCACCAATATAGTCACGAACTACGTTACTATTTTGCCTTACGTTGAAAAATCAATTTTTGTAAAACATGTAGTTAATATGTAGATAACATACATAATAATGTATAAATAACATATGTATATATTCTTAGCAACAACTTTAACCATGATGATTTAATAAACATTAGGCCTATGCGCGCACGGGCACCAACCCTTTTGGAAGTAATTATACTCTCTCACATGTTTTTAATTACTTTACTGTCTCTCTATTAATATACATAACATAGTCGACATATACTATGTATAAGTTGAATTTTTGTAATATGTTTAGAGAGTTAGAATTTTTTGTAATATTGGAAATATAAATTGTGTATTTGTGTAATTTTTAGTAGAAACTATGGTTTTATTTTTTGGGCTTATCCCTTTCATTTCGCAAAGAATTAGAACAAAACACCAATTACTTTAGTATCCGTTTCAGCTCATTAGGATTTAGAATGGAAATAATAAATTTTAGCAACGCCATTTTTTTAAATTCAAATTGTTAAAAAGTTATTATCACTTATCCACTCCACGAAAAAAATTTGTTTAGTATCATTTTCTCCTGCCTCAGCATCGTAGATGAAAGAGTTTGAATCAACGAGCAACTTTGTTTGTCCACCCTCTTTAGCTCTTTCCTTCATATCCCAAAGATTTACTTGCAATCCTCATCCTAGCAAAATCAAGTTAGTCTGCACCAAACATGTGTTGCCCACGGGCTTTCCTATACAATCAGAACGTTGCAGCTAAACCCCTATGCCACTCCCACCCGGAAACAAGAAACCAGCAGTGCTCAAGACGAGAATTAACGCAGCCCCATTCCTCATAAAACCAAAGACTCATGCCCCTCGATATTTCTGATCCTTGGGTGGTGTGAGACATAATGGGGGTCTAGAAAAGTGTGCATGGGTGACAGAAAGCTTGTCATGAGTCTTTGGTTTTATGAGCATTCAGGATCAAACATTTGGCAAAGAGAAGGAAAAGATGGAGAAAGTGAAAGTAACGTACAATGCTTCTCCAGTTCTTCTATAACAAAAAAAATAAAAGTTCAAAAAAATTAAAATACCAACAAATTACTTTTTAAAGGACAAGAAATACCAAGCAGAGTAGCAGACAGTAGAACCTAAAAGGGAAACGAGGAAAAAACTTCAAAGTTCTTTACAAGGAATTCATATTATTGTTTAAAATCAAGAAAAAGTTCCTGGTTCTACCTCAAGAAAGATAGCAATATGTGAAGGAAGGTGCATCACATGTATCTTGATGCTTCTCCCGGTTCTGAAAACAGGGTTAATTCCTTTCCGCTAATAACAAGGGGCACATTTACGAACAGAGCCTACTAAGGGTGTGTTTGGTACGATGGAAAATGTATTCTGGAAAATATTTTCCTATTTTTCCTTGTTTGGTTGCAACAAAATGTTTGGAAAACATGTTCCACAACAACTCATTTTCCTCAATTTGAGGGAAAATGACTTCCCTCGTGGACCAAGGGAAGTCATTTTCCATAAAATAACAAAGTGGACTTATGATCCCACCCCAACCCCTCTTCCCCACCCCAACAACACTCATATTCACATTTCTCAAATATTTACATTACTCGAAAATATTTTTCACTGTGCTTTGCTTCAATTTTTCAATGCTTGAAATAAAATAGTGAAGCTCGATTTTTTTCCATTTCCAATGTTCGTTGAATGTATTGTTATTTTTATATACATAGAGGAACTATGTTACTTTTGCTAATTGCATATTTCATTTTATCATCGATGTAACATGTTTCACGAGGTTGAATAAGCTTGTCGTTCTGTTATATTTCTATTGATTGTAGTATCTTGAGATTATCCAGACAAAATATTAAAAAGTGTCTCCTATATTTGCTAATTAATAGTTGCTTAAATTTAGTGATTGTAATATTTTAGTATTCGATATTGATGTTATTTGTTATGCTTAAATTAGTTCTTACAAATTGTTGAATTGTTAGAGACACTGATATACTAGTTAACAGTTAGTAGTATTTTCTAAAAGAATATTTTTTCACTCACCATCAAATACTAAACATGAGAAAATAAGTAGAAAACCAACTTATTTTCAAGGAAAACATTTTCCAAGAAAATATTTTCCATCGTACCAAACACACCCTTAAATGTTAATTTATTTGCACAGTATCACATGAAAATTTTGCAAGCATTATCCAAGCAAGAAAAATGATTGAATAAACTAACTCCATGTTTATAGCCAAGATAAGGGGAAAAAAAAAGTACATAAAGCGAGGGAGGGTGTGAGAGCTGCATTGAGTAATAATGCATATCTTAATCATTTGCAATTAACAAAACTATCTTACACCGGTTAGAAAACTTCTAACACTTGAGCTTTATGATCTGCTACCCATTGCCGAATGTATTACACTGGTGAAAAATACCAGAACATGATCAAGAGTCCTTATAAATGCCATGATTAGCAGCATTTAATCCTTGATTCCTTGGAAGAAGATATGATGGAAGAAATGACGGGATTACAAATGCCAATGCCAAGCAGAACACCACTAACACTACGACATACCATGCTTGGTGAGTGATGCCAAATAGTAGCTCACGGAAATGCACATAATATTTGTAAGACACTGAAGGAATCACAAGTGAAGACACTTACAAATACACATCAGCCAAACAGCTTCAGTAAGACAAGACTCTTGGACGGCAAGAATTCACGAAGCAGGGTCCATAATCATCAAGAAAAGCTGTCCATTTGACCATATTCTACATGATAATAGTCATTAAATGTTCTATACATCAAAGGGAAAAGGAACAGGAAATCCACGAGCTGTCCACAGCTTCACAAGTTAAAATTTTATAACTGTATGTAAGATCACATTGAAGATGGACCAATACAGAAAAGCAGATTAAGCTGAGAAGTTTTCAATTGACTAATGCTCCACAATAATTATTACAATATTTCAACATCAAAGAAAAAAGGCATGTGTTTAACGAGATACCAGTTGTGATACTACTAGAAGTCAAAGCTACTTTCGGTCAATGGTTGCAACAAACCAATGGACCTCATTCCTCTGCAGATATTTCAGCTACAAACCACTTTTTAGCCTACATTTGCAATCCCTATCATCACAATCAAGAACATAATTGATGAGACGGATTGTTATTTACATTCAACACATTTCTCTTTATTTGAATTGAATGCCTTGAGTGATATTTTATTGCTTGGAATTGACTAATTATGTTTGTTTTGGTGGTAGGTATAATTGGTACAAAGAATGATTTTCTGTTGTTATATGTCAAAAGCAGCGCAGTGAAGCTCAAGATCTCACATCCAGAGCAAAGGAACTACAGATTAAAGCCATAAGGTCGAGAGGGGGAGGAAAAGGGGACATCCAGGGGGAGAAAAGTGAAGCAGCACAGGGCATCACGCTAATCTCATCGTGATGGTTTAGTGCAAGACATTGCAAAATTAGCCCAGAAAATGGGACACAACTAAATAAAAAGAAAATTAAACTACACAAATGCAACACATTCAAACATGAAAGATTAATGAAGTCGTCCTCAAGTGCATACAAAGTTGCACTGTGAAAAATGAATTCTTCAATGCAGTGCGCCTGATATGTTGAGTGGGCGTATCCCATCAAGCGCTATTCTATCTTTTCTTTTTTGGGCATAAGCTATACGTAATTGGGGCTCGTTTTCGGGGCACTCATTCAGATGTCTTGCGAACTTTTGGATAGGAGATCAGAGACTTGATTCATGTTTTATCTTTCCTTCTTTTCTTCTCTTTTGTATTAGTTCTCTGATTAAATCTATTGTTCTTTCATGTCCATGCATAACTAAACTCGCATTCTAAGATTGTGGTGAAATTTTACATGGATTTTATGTCAGGCATTCTTATTCTTTTGAGAAATTACGCCTAGTATTCTTATTTATGTAATTTAATTATTATGGTTTATACAGTTATTTATTCCCTTTTGTCTGACTTTTTAGCCAACAGTTAGGTACCATCTAGGATGAACTTGAGAGAGCATATCTAGGGCTGCTTTGGATTAAATGGTGTAAGTTCACGAAGGCTACACGTGTCATCCCGTTTAGGTGGTGCTTTATAGGAAACAAGGGCATCAACCATAGACACAGTCTTAAGAGGACAGCACTAGACAACAAATATAGTGGGTACACAGATACATTTTTTTTTGAGAAAAGGTGCAAATCGATACATTACTTGTTAGAAAACAGTCAAACACTATGAATGTATTTTTATTTCTTAGGAGGAACCAGAAATTTACTACCATATGAAAACTAGCACCAAGAAACATAAAATTTATAATATATCCTTTTCATCTAAATCAGAAATTAAACAGTTTTACTTTATTGACATCATCTTGTTTTGGACAAACAGGACGAAATCACCTAGTGTTTTGCTTCCATTGAGTTTTAAACCTGAGACTTCATGATCTTCAACCCACTTCATTGACCAATGTACTAAACCCTTGGGTTCTTGATTGACATCTTTTTTACTTCATATATTTCGCTTAAATATAAGTTTTACAGTTTATTTGTCCAGATAAATAGTGTTAGTGCTTGCAGTTCCCTTTTAGTGCATTTTATATAAAATATTTTTATTCATTAGCACTGCTCGTGCGTTAAGCACCATTATGGGCCTAAAGCCCCAACAGACTTTTGGCGTTTTTCTTTGCTTTTTTCTTTGGACTACTTTGTTTACTAGTTACTTAATCAAAATCATATTTCAACTTGGAGTCCAAGAGAGAATATAAAACACACTTCAGTTAACTCTTCTCATTCACATTAGTTTTCATTTTATAATTTTGAAATTCAAACCAAGCAAAGTATTTATTATGCTTTCTCTCTACTTCTACAAGGTAGGGCTAAGGTCTGCGTACACTCACCCTCTCCTAACCCCACTTGTGGGATTACCCAGCTGCGTTGTTGATTGTTGTTGGATAGGCTAATATTAATGATTAAACGAGATACAGTTCGAAAGATATAACTACTTAACGTAAGCTTTGATAAAATGTTAATATCTAAAAAAATAGGAGAGACCATGGTTTATATACAACGAACGAGCCTCAATTCCTATTGTGATCAGGAAAGGGTTTGTCCACATGCCTTCATCTCATTTAGAACTTTTGCTACTTATTGACGGAGAAATATTGGTCAATATACTGACTAACTCACCTTCCAATCTTGTCTCCTTAAACTGCCAGACATGTAATGGAAGTGGCTTATTCTTTTCCCTTGTTAATCTTGGACAAATAGGTCACAATCCAAAGCTTGGTGTGAAATCTGCTAACAAGACTAAAGCTTAAAAGCAACTTGGCTAGACAATACTATGTGGTTAACAAATATCACTCATATTAAGCTTTTTCTATTGTTTCTACTCCAGATAAGAAATATCTACATTGCTAGGATACCTTTATTAGAAAACTGCTAGGAGGCATCTTAAGGCAGTATACGTGACAGGTGCAACTTGCTATAAGAGGATTTGATGTGATCAACACTATAACCATCCATCCAAGTTTTATCTTGAAATTCTCCCTTCTTAAGGAGGCATCATAAAATACCTACTAAAATTGAACTTCCCGAGACCAGAGTTTGCTGCTGATCAATGGCTGCAAAGCCCGCTGGTGACAACAGCTCAAAGAGTTCTGCAGATCATGGTTCATAAAGTCTCGTCGCCATAATAATTCTAGTTTCATTTAATAGGAGGAATAATAAAAGAATCATCAGAGTCCAGACAATGGCAAGAGGCTTCACATGTTCTATGTTCTTTTTGACAATCTTATGCAACAAGCCTTAGATCTAATGGGGTCTACGTGAAACCTTCTTTATCAAGTACTCGTTCATTAAATCAACCATTCAGAGGATGCAATTGATAGCACAAAAATTCAGGTCTCCTGATAAGCGTCAAGTCTCCTGATAAGCAAAAAACTCCTAAACACTCAAGGAGCTCACAAAGTTTTAGAGATCTTAAGGGACTTGACACTTGGAGCGATATAGGCGATTCATACAGCCGAGCCCAACTCGCTTGGGGTCGGGCATTGTTGTTGTGACATGGTACATCCGTATAGCTGATTGACAACAACAACAACAACAACAACATACCCAGTGTATTTCCATATAGTGGGGTCTGGGGAGGGTAGAGTGTACGTAAACCATACCACTACCTCAGGTGAAGTAGAGAGGTTGTTTCCGATAGACCCTCGGCTTAGAACCGATAGTAGTATAACAAACACAAAACATAAATGCATATAAACTAGTACATTATGCAAAATAAACTAACACCGCTAGCCATAAGATAATACTATAGCCACAAGATAATACTAAAAACTATCTATCCGAAAACATGGACATCACTCAACACTACGAACAAGAAACTTCAGACACCAATAAAGAACGCTCCCCTACTGTTACTGATGCACTCCCATCCCCTAACCCTCTACCCTAATCCGTGTCCTCCACATCTTATCAAGGGTCATGTCTTCCGTAAGTTGTAACTGCTCTATATCATGCCTAATCACCTCCCTCCAATATTTCTTCGGCCTACCTCTACCACACCTAAAAAGTCATTGTCTCACACCTCTACACTGGAACATTAGATCCCCTCCTCATCACGTGCCCGAACCAACGTAACCTCACTTCTCGCATCTTATCCTCCACTGAAGCCACTCCCACCTTCTCCTGAATAATCTCATTCCTCACCTTATCTTTCCTGGTATGTCCACACATCCATCACAACATCCTCATCTCCGCCACCTTCAAAACTTTTGGATATGGGAATTCTTAACTGGCCAACACTCCGCTCCATACAACATAGCTGACTGACAGCGTACATAAATTTCAATAATGCATAGATTGACATTTTTCCGTTTCACCTAAATGTGCTCCCCAAATCAAAGTGTTATGTCAATAATCCTTCAATTTTGTGACTTTTAATTTATTAGCAGGTGTCCAATTATTGCATTTACCTTCGTTTTTTTGTTTGCTACAGCAAGTAACTCAAAACACAAATCACAGGTGAATGTTCTTAATTCCTTCCCCCTTTTGTTTTGTGTGAGGGGGGGGAGGTTAAGGAGTGTTTGAAAATTAAGCATTGCCAATTCGCTTATAAGTGCTGACAACTTCAGTGAATAATTACTATATTGGCATTTGAGAAGATGATTAAATATGTCAGATAGAACATTGAACTATCTAAATTAAGGAGAAAATTTAACCTATATTATATATGATGTGTTTCCTCTCCTTTACCCCAGGTTTTGCAACAATTCCCTCAGGCTCCACATTTACCAGAACAAATGTTCCACCTTGTGACAATATTCCATAGCCAGTGCCCTTTTAGAGGTAAAAGATGAGCAAAAGAATAGACAACAATCACTATATATCATGTAGACAGAAGCAAACCTTGTCACCAAGCAATTGAAGACTGTCCCCCTGAAAAATAATCTTTTCAGTATTCAGTAACTTCCTACCAACACTTAGCCCTGAACTTCCTTTACTTAGTTGTAGAGTAAAAGTAGCTGCTATCTGTTATATGTTCAACAACAAAGGTTTAAGCTTTAAATGCCAATAGGACCTAAAAAACTAGTAGTAATCAAGAATTCAAATGTACATACAGAAGCAGGATATGAGATCTTCACTTCATACCACTTATTGGAATTCAACCCTTGCATTTCATATAATCTCGATCCGGATTGTAATGGAAGAGTTTCCTTGATTAGCTCCTGTCCAACTCGCAAAACTTTTACGTCCATCCTATAACATTATAAATTTTATAACATATTTACTCTATGCAATTATTTATAGAACAATTGTAGGTAACTTAGAAAATGAATACAAATTCTATACCCTGCAACTGAAATCCTTATAGGCATAGCCTATAGGTAAGTATCCATCATAAGCATGGATTTGTAACATAGAAAGTATGCTAAACCATTCCAACCAATTAAATCACATTGATAGTGTCAAATTAATGTATTAAAGTTAAATCCAACAATATATGGCAAAACTCACATAGGGTCTATAACAACAACAACAAAAAACCCAGTGTAATCCCATAGGCGGGATGTGGGAACATTAGATTGTATGTAGACCTTACCCCCTACCTTGAGAAGGCAGAGAGACTGTTTCCAGTAACACGCAGAAACAACAGCAAGAAAATACGATATTGAGGCTAAAGAATAGAAGGCAAATAAAAAATAGGCAGAGACAACAAGAAGAAAAATAACAAATCGAGGCTAAAGACCAGAAGAAGAATAATACACTATTACTCCGAAAAAGAATACGCCCGCCCGCCTTCCTAATGACTTTCTACCCTAATTTTCCACCTCCACACCCAACTATACTATTAAAAGGGTCATACAAAAAGTTGAACATATTCTGTCTAATTCTAATTCTCTCTGATCACTCAGTCTAATACTTCCTCGAGCGCGCAACGCCCGAAACTTAAAAGGAGAATAAGTTGAGGTAAACTAGTGAAGATTGGATAGTAGTGATGTTATGAGACTTACATGTGGGCATGAGTGAATGAGATTGGCGTTAGAACAAGTATGAGAATGGAGACACAACGAAACAGTGAAGTGAAAAACTCATTGTCCTCCTTTGATCTGAAAACATAGATTTTTGTAGTAGTCGCAGCTCAGCTTTCATCGCTCACAGGTGAACTCTGATTCGAAAATATAGCCCGCTTCCACGGGTTCAAGTCTTTCTTCTTCTTTTTTTCTCAACCCCTCCTTTTAGTTTGCACCTTATTCAATTTTTTAAAAAAATGGATTTACCCATAATTTTTCACTTCATTTGCAAAAGACGGAATACATAAGCAATCTTTGCTTCTTCTTTTTTTCTTTTTTTTTCTTTTATTTCTTGTGTGTTGATACCTCAACTAAGGGTGTGTTTGGTATGAAGGAAAATGTTTTCCTACAAAAAGAAAAGTTGATTTTTTACTTATTTTATTACTAGTGTGGTTGGCCCGAGCTTGTATTACTAGTGTGGTTCAAAGACTGCACAAGAATGAAGTGTATAAGCTTCCAAATGCACTTGTGTCCTATAAGTTTCGGTGATCTTACATAAGTGTTATTACCAGTAGTATTTTTAGTAATTACAATTGTCTTTGAAAATGTCATGTGTTGACTACAAAAGTAGTGCATGTTGAAAAATTTGACATAACTTGTCTTTTAAGTACAAATTGTAGGAAGTTTACATATCTCGGGAGCTAGTAATTAATTTAAACCAGACAATACATACTGTGTACGATTTGAGAAACTAAGTTAGA
Organism: Capsicum annuum; assembly: GCF_002878395.1. Classification (NCBI taxonomy): domain Eukaryota; kingdom Viridiplantae; phylum Streptophyta; class Magnoliopsida; order Solanales; family Solanaceae; genus Capsicum; species Capsicum annuum. Next base: position 91,571,074 of record NC_061118.1, on the reverse strand, counting down.
TTATAATATAAGATTATCAAGTTGTGCGCTAGTAGACAAAAATAAATTTACAATGCACAAGGCTACACAACTATGAAGTTGTGCGCTACTAGATAAAAAGAAATTTACAATGCACAAGACTACAGTGCACTAGTGGACAAAAACAAATTTACAATGCCTAATACTATAGGACACTAAAGTTTTGCGCTACTGGCCAAAAACACATTTACAATGCACAAGTTTAAACGTTATAAGCACCAACAATCCTGTATATTTTAAGTACTGATCCATAAGCATCTGGTCCATCAAAAGCTTGGCATGTAGAAGCCAACAAAAGACATATATACAAGGTAGGCACATAGCCGAGTGAGCTGTGATAAGAAGGTGAATTTATAATTAGTATGAAATGTAAATAAGTAAAATCGATAGAAGAGAAAATTGATTTCAATCCAATTTTTAAAGGTGATGTTAAAGTTTACTAACCTTTACTTTATCTTAGCTGGAGTGGTTGGCTTAGTACCTTCTTTTTTACTGGAAGAGACATTGTTTTTTGATGGAGTTGTGTACTCAAGTTGTTGTTTTTTGCTAGAGGTACTTCCAGTAGTTGGACTGGTGACGATGCATTATCAAGTTCTCTTTTACTGCTTTCTCCAACATCTGCAGAAGCTGATAATGGTGGTAATTGAAGAGCATCTTGCTTCTCTACAAATGATGAAACGAACAGTTTTGCTGGTGCATTATCAGAATGCCTGGAGTATGATTTCCTCAAATGTATTTTAAACACTATGTTGGCAAGATGTTGTTAGATAGACTGGAGGGGCAGTGGATCTTTCTATATTTAAGAAGAATGTGATCAAGGTCTAAGATATCAGTTGAAGTAAGAATTTAACTGAATTATAATTCTTTTTTGTATGTTTATGTTAATTGTTTCATAGATTTGTTCAGCTCTCATTGAAAGAAGATTCTCCCCAACTTCACCAAGTAATATTGCAGTTATTGATCCACTTTCATCTATAATTTGAACTTGAAAACAACACCTATCATATAAAGTGAAGAATTAAGATACAGGAATATAACTTGTGAGTACCTACCCCTCAGTTTTTAGAATAAATCAGAGCATAATAGATTATTCCTAGCTGTTAACCTTAGAGCTAAGAATGATAAAGCTGTCATCATTTACATGTAAATAACAGAACATTAATATGGTGCTAGTCTTTACAACTTTATATAAGGAGTAAACTTTGTTGATAAAATAATACATTGATCAAATTCAATCCAAGCTTAGAAACTCAAATATGGATTAAAATTAGCAAACTATGACTTGTTAGCATCCAAGCTTAGAAACTCAATTATTACAGATGATTCACAATAGTAAGTATGACTTGGTGATGGAAAATCTGGATACAAAATACTTCTTTTTTCATCTCTTTTTCAAGTTCATCTCGACGTGTGTACCAACACTTCCCAGATTTGGCAGTGCACAGACACAACAAAAATAACACAGTATAATAGAAGCCAAACTTTGTGCATAAAATAGCAACCATTTTCGTAGAAGGTATAAATTTTGCATTCCTTAGTAACAAGCCGATAATCAGGGCAGAAATTATTGTATTAGTTTACCATGATGATGTCTTTGGCTTGCTTTATATCAGCTAAACAAAATTGAATTTGTAGGCAGCGTCTATATATCAAGTTTCCCTAGAGATAGACAATACACTTGCAAGTTGGAATTTGATGAGTAGACACAACACCAAGTCACACAGAAGGAAAATGCAATTAATCATGAGAAGTTCGTTATACCTGAGTGTTAACATGGTATGTTCTTGGCAATTTTCACAGTCAATACCCTTTATTATCTTGGTTCTGACAATGTTCTTGCATTTTGGTCACATTAACTCATAAAATATCCAGTCATCATCATCCAAGAACAATATTTTACCTTCAACGTGAAAGTATTGCATCTATTCAAAAAGAAAAATGGAAAAGATCAGTTATTGTTAATCTATTAATATATTATAGAATTAAAACATATAATATGTTGAGATACATACTGCAGATTGTGTTTCGATATTTCCTATAGGTATAATATCATCATGTAGCGACATTGCAGCAGAGCTTCTTTTTGTATATGTGTTCAACATGTCTTCATTGTCTTTCACCCTATATACATATAGTTATATCATTTTGGATCATGCATAGTTAATCTTATACATTATTATAGTTCTATTATTTTGTCTTTATTTCATACTAGTTTGTCAGTTCTGCAACTTGTGGATACACAGGATTTGTCAATATTGTAGAATTATATCTTGTTGTTAGAGATATCCCTGTGTCGTAAAGGTATAAGTTAGGAAAAATTAACATTGTTAAAAAACATATAGCAGGAAAAATTAAAATTTTGTTCATACCAGCATATGAAAATCGTGCAATTCGTTTTGCTAGGATTACTGGATGATTTTCAATTTGTGCAGCTAGCTCACTTCCATCAATCTCAGCGAAGTCTTCCCATAAAGTGAAAATATAATGGTGCATGCTGTAAGAAATAAATAATTAGTAATACAATGATGCAAATAAATGTTAACAATTTGGTAGGAACAAAATTTCAATAAGTTAAATTCAATAAGCATGACGTTTTAATATTGTTATGATATTAATAGAAAATAAGCTAGTCTAGATATCGAAAATCGAATGTTAATTAACTTACTTTACATCCATGACAACAATTTGTCGACATTTATTTCCATGAATGCCATCAAACTTAATAGCACCACAACTCACAACAACAGCGAGCACATCTGTTTGTAGAAATGTTTTAGATAATATTTTATGAAATAACTTCCAAGTATAGTTTAAAATATATGTAAAGTATTGCTTACCAAATTCTACATGTCGTGGTTCTTGCTCTAAATTTGCTAAAGATATTGTGTTTAATCTTGTTGAAGCTAGCAATGGTGGATCACCTGTGTTGTATTCTTTGATTTGTTCAACAACCGTGAATCTGTCTACAACCCACTCAATTGTATTGACAGGAAGTCCATAGGGTAGTAGTTCTCTAACTTTTGCAGTTGATATCAAGTATGTGCTAAAAAGAGTGAGCTTGTTTTGATGTTTATCTATGTCGTCCTCATACAAAATAATAGTAATTTGTTCTTCCTGCATTTGTAAATGTTAAATTATTCAGTAGTAGAAATTATATTATGGGCTATCCTACAATACATCGACTACAAACATGATAAAAAAGGTAAAAAAAAAAAAAAGTAAAAAACACAGTACAAATAGAAAGGTGGAAAATTTAATCAGTACATTGAATAAAAAATTACCGTCTCATCTTGTGCAATTGCAATTTGAAATCCTGTTCGCCCGTCCTTACTCTTTCTTTCTCTTGCTTTTTTAATAAGTTGGACTTTACAAGTCCACTCTTTTGTTTGCGGAGTTATCCTACTAATATTAAGTCTATATTCTATATCCTGTAATAGATACAACAGAAGGCAAGAAGAGGGTTAAAGAAAATATGGTTAGTATTATATTGAACAATAGAAATAATTAAAGAAAAAATTGAACAAGAAAAGGATAAAGCAGTACATGTTTATGTTATGTTTGAAAAATAGCTTTTTGAATGATTTCATCATAAACTATATTGTATATTGAGTGATCATCATGATTAGCAACTACTAGGGGTCGAATTTATATTTTCACACATTTTGAACTTTTTGCTCTTGATAAAGCAACATAAAGTTGACCATGTGAAAAGACAGGCTCGCACAAATGAATTCCAACAAAATCTAATGTTTGACCTTATGCTTTATTAATGGTCATTGCAAAATATAATCGTATAGAAAATTGGGTTCTTTTAAAAGGAACATGCATTTTTTCATCATGAGATGCTATTAACGGTATTCTTGGAATAAAAATGTGTGTATCTTTGAAGTCACCAGATGAAATCTTACCACTTATAATATGTGTTTTAAAGTCACAACAACTTAATCGTGTACCATTACATAAGCCCTCGCATGGATTTAAATTTCTTAATAATATTATTAGACAATTCTCTTTCAAAGATAACTTATATGGTGGCAAACCAGCAGGATTAAGAGTGTGTAACAAGTCCTCAAATTTTGCTTGATCATTAGGTTCAATGATTTCATCAATACCAATGAATGTTTTTGATAGCCCTGTAAATTTAGTGATAAGGATGTCATTTATTTCATTTACAAAATCATTTTTTGTTGTTAAAATGACGTGTGAATCTGTGAAAGATGATGTTGACAAAAATGTGTACATATTAGGATACATCATTGTAAGCAATTTATCTAATGATTGTTTTTCAGTTGTGAAAGGAATAATAAAATATTTTGAAATTTCAATCTTATTTGCGGAATTAACTTTTTCCTGACCATTTCCTATTCTCATTAAATAATCACAGAATAAAGGATCTGCTTTTTCTCACAAATTTTCGGACAAAAGTAATCTTTCAAGTTCTTCCCAAATGTCCGAATATAATAAACTTTCATCGATGAAATCTTCTTCTTTTTTTCATTTCTAACGACAGGAAGCGTTTGTCTAAAATCACCTCCAAAAATGACCACTTTTCCACCAAAACGTATATTTGTATTCATAAGATCTTTTAGTAGCAAGTCAAAAGCTTCAATTAATATTTTTTGGGCCATTGATACTTCATCCCAGACAATCAATTTTGCATCTCTAATTAAGCATGCAAGTGTACTTTGTTTGCTAATATTGCAACTAAAACTGTCATCAACATTGATAGGAATTTTAAAGCGTGAATGTGCAGTTCGTCCACCAGGAAGAATTGAAGCAGCAACACCAGAAGTAGTTGTTGTCAATGCTATATAACCTTTCGATCGTATAGATACAAGTAAAGTACGATATAGAAATTTTTCCCCTGTTCTTCCTGGGCCATCAATGAAAATGCTCCAGCTCTATATGAGAATATTCTCTCCATAATAGTGTTATACGCCTTAAATTGATCTTTATTTAGCTTTTTATATAGTAAAGTATATTCTTCACTAACAACGATTGTTCTCTCAAAATGAACTTCCTTTGCTTCTTTTGCTGTTTTAGAAAGCCTGATTGTTTCTTGCACAAGTTTATATTCATTTATGTAGACTCCCATAGAATGTAATATGTCGTTAATTTGATTCAGAACTTGAAATTGAATATCTTTTCTTCCAATATTTGGTATTAGCTTGAAATCTTCAGACATTGGCTCTTCAAATTGTTTCCACAGTTCTCTAGGGTTCACTGGATTACAATATACTAATAGTGTTGCAAATAAACGCCTTAAACTATGTGGCATTTGATAACTTGTTGCTTCTAATATGCACCCAATCAAACAGTTATTAGAATGTAAAAGACCTTGTTTTTCAACACATTCTCTGAAAGTACTACATAGTTGTCCTTCAACAGTTCGAAAATCTTTATAAGATTTTGGACCTCTAACATTCATCAGCAGTAATCTTAGGTAATAGCGTTCTTCTTCTGTAGGATGACACGTTACAACACGTCCAATTGTACGTTTTTTTTTCCAATATGACCACATTTTGTCTTTGATAGACCATACAAAATATTCAGAAAATTCTCGATACAACAAATTAAGTTCTATAGCATCTTCATTAGCACTATTCATATAAAAGAATTCAGTTAGCATGGTTCTCCTGATCATCGGATTGTTTAAAATCGAGTGTATATTAGTATTGCTTCTAAATGAAATAAATTGTTGTCCTTCAAGATGAACTTGAAGGGAGCATACGCTTGGGGACATTTCACTAATCGAAAAACCAAATAAGTGCCATGTAGCTTCTGGTGGTGATACACATCTAGCGGATTGATATTATTTTATTTCATCTATTTCTATATTTTTCTCATTAGCATGAACAAAAAAAGTAATTTTATCATGTCCTTTACAAATTTATTTATAAAGATACTTAACAACTTTAATATCAGAGCACACTTCAACATTCATATGGCAATTAAATTTTTCAAGCAAAAATGAATTGTATGGAACAACCCAAGAATTGTTCAAGTAGTGTCCTCGCATTTCTACTGCTACTTTTGTATTTCATCTTTTATAAATTGGATAAGAATCATCTCCTTTCGATGTATGATTTACGAAGATTTTTGGATAGTTGAATTGGCAACAACCATATTTCTTCATGCAAGGACTTGCAGGATTAAGATTGCCACAGGGACCATGCATCATGTGTTTAAGAACACGTGAATATAAATATGGTTTTACATCTTTGTCAGGTATTTTAGCATTAATAATATTATCATAAGATTCTGGCATTAGAACCTTGTGTTCAGCAGTTAGTATAATAATAAAACGAGCATGAGGTAAGCTACTCTTTTGAAACTCTACAGTATACATAAAGGCCGCGACTTTTTTAAAAATAGATCATTTAAGGATATCTATTTTCAGCTCTTCGATTTTTGCTCTAAATACTCTACTAATAAGATCAGGTCTATTTTGTGCTTCATCTACGGATGCTAAATACTCCTTTATTTCAGGCCAAGATGGGTTACACGTCATGGTTATAAATAAATTAGGCTTACCAAAATGTTGAACTAATGCAATAGCATCCATGTATCGTTGACATATATCTCTAGGCCCACCAATAAAAGAATTTGAAAGAAATCTTCTTTTTTCAATGTTAGAAGCATCTCTTTCACCCAATCTCAAAATATCAATAACTCCTTTCAACACATCCATTCTAAACAAATCTTGATTATATGAATAAAAATCCAATCGTTGAGTTTCAAGTTTTATATATTCATCAACAACATATTTTTGAAATATTCTTCCCATGTATAAAATTTTATCTCCCTCATCATCTCTCATTTATAGCTTATGACAATAATATTTACGAACAGATACTGTATTTTATTTTCGCTTTTCTTTATCTAAAATATCATGTTCCATTTCAAGATATCCGTCAAGAGAACAAACATTTAGTATATTTGGTATCTCATCAATTTCAAAAGTTTTAGGATGTCTACAAACATTTTCTATTCCATAAACTTTTTAATACCGCAATGCCATCCACTTTGACCATATGAAAATAACAGTGGATACTGTAAGGCATCATAGCATCCGTAATAATAATTTACGCTTCTTTTACAATTACTGCAAGTATATATTTGAATGTGAGGTGCCCGAATAGAATTCCCATCATTTTCCTCAACCCATATTGTTGTAATATCATATGAGCTAGGTAGATTATATACTCGTTGGTCTAAACTTGAGTCACATCTAAGAGCAATGTGAAAGTTTTCCAAGTTAGAAATGTTCACCAAGGATCGAAGGAAAATAGAATATGGATTATTTGATAACATATCCATTAGTTTTTTCACTACTGGTTCATGAACTTTGTTGGAACAAGCCATCCTATATGTTAACTCGTTATTATTATCGTAGAAGTACAATTGTAGATTTTTTGATTTTCCATTTTGTGGATACAAATCACTTATAAAATGATACATTTGTCCTTGAACTTTGAATGTGTATACACCACAATCTCTTTTAGCCAATTTTTTATCGTACTTTGCACCAAGTGATGTAAATGCAAATAGATTATTATATGTCCTTATGTATGTTCGAAAGTGTGAAGATTCTTCATCTTCTCCAAAATATAAATTTCATAATTTCATTGGTATTTTATGTGAAGTCAACTTGACAGGACCATTGGCACAACAAAATCCAGCTGGTTCAGATTGAAATCTCTTTGCAGAACAAAATTTACAGTTTGAGACTTTTTGGAGCGAAACATAATTTGATTGAGGATGTTGATCAAATATATTTGAAGTTGAACCTAGAACAAAAAAAAGGACTAATATTAACCAACATCCATAAATTGTTGGCATAACTAATACAATACTACATACTCACCTTTTTCGTATGTGTATGGTATCATTTCAATTGGTTGGAAGGAAGAGTTTTCTAAAAATCGACGTCTCTTTGATTCTTGATATTTAGATTTGCAGTGTGCCGATAGAGCTTGTTTTTCTTCAATTGTCAAGTTTTTATATTTTTCATGTCGCTTCATGTTTCTATCGGTACTTGAAAGAGATCGTTTATTTATTTTTTCATGATCCATCAGAATCTATTGTTACAATAGATGATCAAACTATGTTCATACTATATTCTATCACTATTAAGAGCACATAAGTTTGGAAAGAAAAATACAGTAATAAATGAGGATAAAAAATATATATCATAGGGCATACACTTATGATGAACACCACTTCACATATAGAATATTAATATGCTAAACTTATATACTTACATGTACAATGCTAAATCCTTCTTTCAAACGCCTTTGTTCTTTCCTTTGTTTTGTTCCACCAAAAGCAAAAGTAGCAGTCTTTCAAATAGAAAATTAAATTACATCAAATTTAGTAGTCAAACACCCAATAGAAAAATTAAAAATTCTATCACAATTACCCTTATGGTCTATTGTACACAAGTTAAAAATATGTCAAATAATAAATGAACTCCAAACAAACTAATAGAACCCACAAACCATTTGAGATAAATCGATCATGAATTCATTCCACATATTTTTTCATATATTTTTTGATCATCTAAATTTTAAATTTAATTATTGAATTATACATCTTAAAACGTTGGTCAAAGTTCATGCAGGTTGACGTCAAAAAGCAAAATAGTGACAAGTAAAAGTGAACAGAAGGAGTATATAAAATTAATTTAGTATACAATATACCTCCATTTTTGTTATACGTTATTATATTACACCACTCAACTCACTCTTTAAAAGATTTGGTAGCTTGTAATTAAGTGAACATAAGAACGACTTCCTCAATTATTGTTGAAAGCAGTGCTGGAAATTAAGGTTTTCTGTTTGAATATTGTCTTGTAAGTTTCATTATGGTAATTGCTCTTTTGTTTTTGAATTTCAAGACTACATGTTATGTTATTCATGAACTACTTCATTAACTCCTAATTTTGGTAAAAAATTATGTAACTGTGCAAATAAGTAGAGGTGTGAAGTTGGTTTCTATGAGTTGGGGAAGGAGTACTGCTGGTTTCCCTTCTCTCAGAACATCCCGTTCACATGTTGCAGTAGTAAATCTTCTTCTATATTCACATTGAAGTTCCTATCTTTTAAGTGCTATACTACCAATCAACCTATACTAATCATACAGGAATTCATCGTAAGGTACGTAACAATTAAATTTCTCTTTCACGGAAAGGTAGTCCAATCTACACCAACCGAAGCAACCATGATAAACTCTTCCAAATACAAAAACAAAACTTAAAAGAGCACAAAACAAGGGAGCGAAACAAATTAACAAACAACTATTGACATTACACAACAACAATAACAACCAAGTGTAGTCCCACAAGTAAAGTCCAAAGAATATACTGAATAACCAAATGTTATCTCCACCTTTGTGGAGGTGAGGAGGTTGTTTCAGATATGTCATCACAAATAACGAAAAGGAAAAGCTACAGGTTGAGAAGGACAATGCTGGTAGAAGCTACTTCTATGGGAGTTAAAATTATTCTTTCCTTCCCTTGTTGTAGCATGTTATTACTGCTATTAAGAGAACCAAAGTCCATTGGCAAAGCTCTCTGAGCAGCTATTTTTCCCTCTTTAATTGATTAAGCTTGTTATAGATTATGTACTGACCAAGTCTAATGGGCTAATATTATATTCATATACATAACAAACTCACCCAATTATACTCTGCTGCAAAGTTAACCGAAGAAAGGATAAAAAATAAATTATGAGGAACAAAAAGTCTTCTTCAATTATCACTTGATGAGTCATTAATCTTTTAGTTAGTTTTACAGATAAGACAAAAGGAACTGAATATATGACAATATAATTAACATCCTTGAATTATAATGGTAGGAAACAAAAATATGGAAAATTTGTATCACTTGTTTTAAGAAAATGAATTGGACTGTTAAGCGATGAAACAAATGAGTCACAAACTACATTGCGACCTACAATACGAAGAACAAACTTCTATAGAACACATGATACTTATGGTGACTCCTACATTAGAATGGGAAATGAAAGTTGAAGACCGTGCAAGAATAAACTCAAAATCAACTGTCACAATATTTTTTAGATTAAAATCCAAGGGACAAATTTGTGTATAGGCGTAAGCCGAAAGCAGATAAAATCTTAGCAGCTGGACCAAGGATGGTTGTAACCTCCCACACAATGAATAATGAAACTTAGAACAAAATTTCAAGTAAACAACACACATTGAAGCTCCTATGAAATTTCAAGTAAACAACACATATTAAAGCTCCTATCTTTTAAGTACTATATTACTAATTGGTGTGATATAAAGCCGAACTAAGATAAGCGCAGAATTTTTGGTGAATACATGAACTATAAAAGTAAGAAGTGATGTTGTTCGGACGGTAATTACTTCTCATCTTAAAAAAAACACAGAAGCTTCTAAAAGCCAAATTGAGGAAAAAAGATTAATTTACCAAAATATTATGGACAAATATTTGAACAACATAAGTGATGATCTATAAGTAGTAATAACTCACAAAGGTAGAGCAGGCCAAATTAGTGTCATGTATGTTGGGTTAACTTTTGTTCGAGGGAACTAATCACTGAAGCAACCGTGGAGTTAAAAAACCAACCAACACACTGCTGGAAGAAAGAAATGAGAAAATCATAGCACCAAAAGCTCATACATTGCAGAAAATAGCAGCAATACAACCCACTATTAACTGTGGACACAACTCACAATTTTCGAACAGATCGATTCTTTTACAGCACAAACGCAAATTTTACTAACTTGGGGAAAACCCAATTTCATAAAATAACACCAATATATACATATACATATATCCAGTACCTAAATCAGAGAGCACAAATCAAAATGCCCACACAGATTGAATTTTGTACAACACAAACGACAATTTCACTGCCTTATTCCTAAAGTAAGCTCTAAAAAACTCTAAAAAGCAGTAAAGAAGGGTCGAACACTAATCCTAATTTCAATAACCCAGTACGCGAACCGGTAAGAACAACTTTAAATTTTATAATAAACGATGCAAAATTTCCAAACCAATGAAATCTGTCACAACAGGAACAGTAATTTCAGTGACACTGAAAAACCCCAATTTCACAAATCCTTCAAACAAACAAGCTTTATCACAACAGGCAAAATCTCACATTTAGTCTTTGCTAAGTGTGCTTTTTTTCTTAAGATCCAATTAGGGGTTTCTTATGTATTGTCTTGTTTATGTTCGATTGGCTTCAATGTTTTGTTCTTTTCTTGATTTATGATTAAAAACACTTGAAATTACACTTCACATTAACAAGTGGAATTAAAAAAAAAACTCACCTAAGCAGATGAATAAAACAGATCCAAAGCTATACAGGAAGCAATCATCACCTATATGGAGCTTTATAGAAAGTAATGAATGTCTTTTTCTTGATAAACTGATGACTCAATGTTAATAACCGACTTATTTCTGATTTTCAAGGATGACTCATGCCAATTTCTTATTTTCAAGGATGACTCATGCCATTTGTGGCAGCCCATCTGTAGTGTGATATTCTTCCTTAGACACATGTGTTGGTGCTAATTTACAGATGTAGGAAAAATTCTTCGTATACGTGTTTGGTGTTTTCATAAACCAAAACATCTTTTATCACCCCACATTAATTTACCGTGTTCATCAATATCATTTACAAAATTTCAAAAATGTCCCTCTGAGGACGACAAAATCTTAAGATTGTGGCTTATTATAAGTAAAAATATTTGGTTGGTGAGTGGATTTTCTAGCATTTGGTTGGTGAATGAAAAATATTTTTCAGAAAATACATTTTAGTGTTTCGCTAAAGAGTAAAAATACATTTTAGAAAAATAATTTTTGACCCCCAAAAAATAATTTTTTAGGGTGTGTTCGATAAGAAAGAGGAAAAATATTTTCTAAAAAAATAAGTTGTCTCTTACTTACAATCTTGTATTTGTTATGAAAATTGGGTAAGTATATATTTTCTAAAATTATTTTTATATACTTAACAAAAACAATGAAAACAAATAGGACAAGAATGGTGGGATAAGAAAAAAGTTTTGAATATTTAAAAAAAAAATTAAAAAAATTATTTTTTTGGAGGGGGTGGATAGGTGGGGGTTGTCAAAATCGGTAGTAGGGATGGGGCAAGAAACTTTTTTTGATACTTTTAAAAAATAAATTAATATTTATTTTGGAGGGGCGGCGGCTAGTAAGGGTGGGGTCGCGGTAAGAAAAAAAAAACTTAAAATGTTTAAAAATAAATTTTAAAAAAATAATTTTTTTTATTTCGGGGAGGGGGGAGGGGAGGAGGTTGGTAGGGTGAGTAAGACAATTTTTTAAATTTTTTTAATAAAAATTAAATATATTTTTGGGGGGGGGGGGGGAGGGGTAGGGGTTTGGGTTTGGGGTAGGGGATGAGATGAGCAAAAAATTTGAAATATTTTTTAGGGATGGGGTGGGGTGGGGGTGGAGGTCGGAGTAGGGATGGATGATTTTGAGAGTTGTGTGAACATTTCAACTTAAGAGTGAAGTTGAAAGAGAGTTTTGAAAAATGTCTTCTTACTTTTTGAATGGAGTCATTTTTTTTACATTTAAGAAAAGTAAGTTGATGTGGAAAATATTTTTCAAACTATTTAACCCAACCAAACATGAGAAAATTAGAAAATATTTTCCAAAAAATGTTTTGCTTCATACCAAACACACTCTAAATCATGTTTCTATTGGATTCCTGAATCTTTCATAAAATATGTCAACTGAACACAAATTTTAGAGCAATTATGTGTGAGGTTCAAATGCGGCTGATGTGGGAAAGTTATAAATTAAAAAATGACACATCATTATAATAATTAAAGAAGAAAAAGATATTATTTTCTTGCACAAATTCACATCCGTCCAATTTCTGTCGTCATTGTAGTGCCACCGCCAACAATCCATTCTATTTATTATTAATTGAACTACCTTTGTTGCAGATACGAGACAATATACCTCTATTTATTTTAATTTCCTTTTGGAAATAAGGTAAACTCCACCTTCGAACCCCTTGTAGGGAAGAGCTGGAAGATTGCTTTTTTCACTATTTTTTTTAGTAGAACTTGGTTGTTTTCTGGATGCATATAGAATTACTAGGGAGAGTTGAAAAAATAGATATTTTGACAAACTTATTTTGATAAAGAGATACTAGTCTAAAAAATATTGAAAAAGAGATACCCTAATGGGACCACAAAAAAAGTGTCAACTCTAACACACAAGTTTAAAAATATGCACTTTAGTCTCATACCCACTTCAACCCCTATGTTTTAGAAACTACACTTTAACCCATGTCCAAAATACAAATATTAGATATTTTTTTAAAAAGCAAAGCTTCTCAATCAAGCTCCACTACTAGCCATTATTTTGCGATTTTTCAATGATTTTTCGATGATTTTTCATTGATTTTTTCAACATCCATCGAAAAGTGATGTTATCTCCATTGTTTTAAGCCATTTTCTCATATTTTTATCCCAACATTTTCATCCATTTTTATTGAAAAATCTTGAAAATCAGTCTCGCTTTTTGAAATTAATTCTGGGCTCAATAACAACATTTCAACACTCCTTAGCTTGTTCCAAAGCTCTAATCTTTTGCATTATTTTGGTGGTCGTCAGAAAAGCGATATCAAATACTATATAGAAATATGGTAAGAAGCAGACGGCTACAGTTTATTAAGTCTAGGCTCATAAACCATTGCTTGAGCCTACTCAATACTATTATCTAGGTATATCATATCTATTATAGAATACGTAGTTGTTACTAGTGAATTTTTGGGTGAATGTGAGGAGATTCTGAAATGTTGAATTTGAAAATCCGTATCTAAGGAGACAATGTCCATTTTCCTTCATCCCAATGGTTCAACGCCGATATGATTAAAAGCATAGTGAAGAGTGGAGAATTAAGTTGCAATGACATAATTGCAAGCATAATGGAGGGCTGGGGCTTAACTTGCAATTCAAAAAACTTGATCATTAGTTACATGATGAATGAGAGAGGGATTTTTCCTGTAATCCATAAACTCTAAGATTATTTTAAATCCACACATTGAATTAAAACGATCTTCCTAAAATTGACAAGTTCAGAACATTCAACACATGGCAGACTATCTTTATGGCTTATCATCTACTGATGTCATTATTGGAATAATAAATTATACTATATTATAGATTATTGTGCACATCAATACTTGACAAATGTGAAGGTCTATGATGGACCAATTGAATATATGAACTATTTAAAATTATGACTAAAAAGAAAGGAATTGAATTAAATTAAAATAAAATAGGCCAATTAAAACCATTCAAATAATGTAAAGCCATTTAGCTACATCAATTATGCGTCTATATCACTTTTGAACATGATCAAGTGATATTTAAGGTATGCAATTATCCTAAATCACTACAATAGGACTAAAGAGGGAGAATAAAATAAAATAAAATAAAATAATTCAAGCGATGCAAAACAACTAAATCACAACATATAAGAGTCCACAATAATTGAACACATAATCTAATGAGTAAGGAAGATTGATGTTTGTGAGTGTTCTTATGACAAGTAATGTTTAAGAACAACTAGTCCTTCTCAAAACATATGTTTGTTCTGAGTAATTGGTTCTTACTATCACTGCTCTTACTTATACTCAATTGATCGTATGTCCAATTGGTGTGTACTCCCATATGATGTGATTTGGTTGTTTTGCAATGTTTGAATGATGTTAACTAATTTAATTAAATTTAACTTAATTTATCTTTTTCATTTTTAGTCGTATGGAGGCTTGTTAATATATTCATATGGTTGATGCTAGATCTCTAACGATATCTCATATATATTACATTTCTGATCTGTAGTATACGTTTAGGTTTATTCTATACTTATATACTATAGATTGGTCTACGCATTGATACATGACTGTTAAACAAATCTATGATCGACCGATTGAATATATGAACAAGTAAGATAGGACTAAAAAGGGAGGAAATTGAATAAATTAAATAACATAAAATTAACTAAAATCATTCATGAATTGTAGAACAACTAAATCACATCATATAAAGTACACAAAAATTGAACACATAACCATATGAGAATAAGTAAGAGTAATGGTAATAAAAATCAATGACTCAGAACAAACATATGCTTTGAGAAGGACTACTTATTCTCAAACATTACTTGTCATAAGAACATTCACAAGCATCACTTTTTCTTACTTATTAGATCACATGTCCAATTGTTGTAGACTCTTATATATTGTGATTTAGTTGTTTTCCATTGTTTGAATGATATTATTTTATTTTATTTTCTTTATTTTTATTCCTATCTTACTTTTTGATATATTCAATTGATCAACAGTATACTTGTTCAACAGTCACGTATCAAAGTATAGAACAATCTATAATATACTAGATTATATATTTCATTAAAAATGACATCAGTAGATGATATCTCATTCACATAGTCTGCTATCTATTGAATTTTCTATACTTGTGAATATTTAGGAAACCTCAATTGCAACTAAGCATGTCAAATGGATTGGGTTGACCCGGCCCGATCCGACCTACTAAGAGAACCCAGCCCAGTTTGAACCGATTCGATCAGCCCATGGGCTATAGGGTACCGAGTTTTGGGCTGGGTTAATTTTTTTTGGGCCCAGTTAACCCGGTTTAGACCAAAACTGGTCTAGGCCCACCGGTTAACCAGCCCGGATAACATTTTTTTTTTAAAAAAATGAGATTTTGCAAAAAATGGCCATTGGGCCATTATAGCCGTTAGGCCCAATGGCTATATGATCGTTGGGAGCCCAAAGCGGCTATAATGGCCATTTATATTTAAAAAAAATTATTAAAAATATTTTTTTAAACCCAAAAAATTCCTATAAATACCCTACACTTTCAAATCATTTTCCACACAATTTTTTATCCTCTCAAATCTCAATTCTTAATTCTCAAATATTCTATATATTTTCTAAAGTGCTCACTTTAATTTTTTAATTTTGCGATTACAAAGTATGAGTGGAAGTTTCTAAAGTCGCAACCTTCGGATACTTTTAAAATTTGGTATTGTCGTTCCATCTCTTACTTTTAATTTTTAATTAGTGTATTAATTTGTTGAATATTTAATTTTATTATATTTGTGTATTTTGAATTTTGTTAGTTTATTTATATTATGGATAAATTAAGAAATCTTGCCACTAAAGGTGTACATTTTTTTTTATCTCGGAAGTGGTAGTGGTAGTAAAAAGTGAATTACTAGTGGTAGAGGTACTTCAAGTAGTAGATATACCTGTGTGCCTCTGCCTCCGGTACCTCTTAGTCAATCTTTTGAGGAAGAAATATGTGTAGGTGCTCACGATATGAATTATATAGAAGCTCAGAAAAATTATGTTATAGAAGGAGAAAATAAAGTAGATGTGGTTGATTAGAGGAAGATGATGAAAATATTGGTGAGACACCCGCAATAGAAAATGCTAACGTTAGGTCTGAATAGGTTAATCGCCCTCTCCCTGCTCCAATATCTCGTAAACAACTAGTATTACTTGATAATTTTTTACATGTATATCAGATACTGAGGTGCAATCAATATTTGTTAATAAATATATAAGCATAAAAGAGGAGGCAAGCAAGGGTGTACGGGTACATTAATGAGACATATAAGTAATAATCATGCAAAAGAGTTAAATATTACAAAAGGTGGTGCGGATGTTGGTGGGCCAACACAAAATAGAATGGACCCAGCAACCGGTCAGGTAATGAAAAAGTATAATAAATTGAGGGACCGGGAAGAAATTGCAAAAATGGTAGCTGTGGGTTGTTTGCCTTTTAGTTTTCCTTCTTCTGATGCCTTTATTCATTATATTCAAGCAATTTATAATCCTATGTTTAATGGTATTCCTAGAAGTATTTGTCGGGCCTATATGTTTAGACTTCATTCACAATATTATTTTTATTTATCAATATTGTTAAAAAATATTCAATGTAGAATGTCTCTAACTTCTGATCTTGGTCGTGCTGTAAATAAAAATGATTATCTAACCATTACTTGTCACTGGATAGATAGTAATTTTGTTATGCAAAAACATATTTTAGCTTTTTTGTATGATGAAGATCGTAAACATACTAGAGATTTTATTGCTGATTCGATTGCTAAAGTTGCAGAATTTTATGGTATTGAAAATAAAATCTTATGTATTGCTTTTGATAATACTTCTAACAACAATACTTCTATAACATAGTTAAAATCTAAGTTATCTCTATCGTTACCTGAAATATTTCATGTTAAGTGTGCTTGTCATATATATAATTTAATTGTAAGAGATGGTCTTGTGTTTTTTGAGTTTTATATTGAAAAAAATCGGCTTGTTGTTGGTTTTATTCAAGGAAATAATCAAAGAAAAAGAATTAGAGACTTTAAACTTAAATGTGAACAAAATGGACTTGCGCGGATATTGATGCCTAAAGAATGTGATACTAGATGGAATGCTAAATATGATTTTTTAAAAACTTGTCATAAATATAGAGTTCGTATTACACTATCTTTTAACGAACATTGTGGTTCATTTGCTGATTCGACTGAATGCATGCTACATGATTTTGATTGGGCTGTAATTGATGATCTTGTTAAGTTTTTAGAAAAATTTTATATAGCTAGGGTTGAATTTTTCGGTGCTTATTATCCTACTGTTTGTAATATTTTGGCATATATAGCCGATATTTCTGGTTTGCTCAAAGAATATAAAAATAAAGAAGGTTACAAAGAAGCTGTTGATGCTATATTTGCTAAAAAAAATTTAAAAATTCTGATTCCCCCTATTTACTTGGTTGGTGCTATGCTAAATCCGTCCATGAAATATAATACTATGTGCCACTTTAGTACTCTTATTTATGTTAACTTAGAGATAAATACTAACAATGATTCTGATGACGAAGAACAAGAACAACCTGATTTGTGGACGGCTATGGCCGATGCGAATGCTTACATAGATAAATTATATAACCACTATGCTGATTTACTTGATTTAGCTATACAGAAAAATATCACTCCAACTGTCGCTCCTCATCCTCCCGAGGAGCCATCATCTTCTAAAAGGCCGGCACACAGTAGTTTTCCTAATTACTTTTATGATTTAAATTATTGGAACAGTGTTAAGGCGGGAGCTTACAAAATAACTTATTGGGAAGAGCTTAAGTATTATCTTTGAATGCCGATAGAGGATCGCAGACGACGGATCAATGCGTTGGATTGGTAGAGGAATAATGAAACACAATATCCTATGCTTTCAAGATTAGTTAGAGATATCTTGAATGTTTCAATGTCAACCGTTGCATCGGAGAGCGCTTTTAGTCAGGTACGACAACAACTCGGAGATAACTGACACTTATTGGGAAGCAATGCAATGAATATTCTAGTTTGCCTTAGAGATTGGATTAGAGAGGAACAAAGAACTCAAGGAATGGAGACAGAGTCGAACGACAACCAGAGACTTGAAGAAATTATGACTTCACGGGAGAACTCAGCAGAGTTAAGTCCAATGCATGGTTTTACCCCCATTGACGTTGACTATCCTATGTAAGTTCCCGTTAATATTAACATGAATGAGTTGGAAAAATTATGCAAAATTTGTAGATTTTTTATTAATGTAAATTATAAATTTTGGATCATTTTGCACTCAATAAAATTCAACATTCAATCAGCCATTCACTCTTTAGTCCTTACTTTGTATTTTTTTCCATTTAATGATTTAAATTGAATTTCTAGTTTAAATTAAATACTTAGTTTTAATATATTACTAATTTACTATCAAGTATTATAAATTTATTATTTTAAGTAGCATATTTTTTAAAGTAGTACATATATTGAATGGTACGTATATATGCGTATATATTTTCTATAGACTCTAAAGTTGTATATATATTTAACGTATACACGTGTATATATTTTATAAATTAGTATGTAACTAAATTAGTATATAACTATATATATAGTGTGTGTGTATATTGTAGTATATATACTTTAGTATATTTTATTTAAAGTATTACATATATATTGAATGGTACGTATATATGTGTATATATCCTCTATAGACTCTAAAGTAGTATATATTTAACGTATACATGTGTATATATTTTATAAATTAGTATATATATCATTACATTGTAGTATATTTTATTTAAAGTAGTACATATATATTGAATGGTACGTATATATGTGTATATATCTTCTATAGACTCTAAAGTAGTATATATTTAACGTATACACGTGTATATGTTATAAATTAGTATATAACATATATAAAGTGTGTATATATTGTAGTATATTTTATTTAAAGGATTACATATATATTGAATGGTACGTATATATGTGTATATATCTTCTATAGACTCTAAAGTAATATATATTTAACGTATAAATGTGTATATATTTTATAAATTAGTATATATATCATTATATATAGGTATATATATTTTAGTATATTTTATTTAAAGTAGCACATATATATTTAATGGTACGTATATATGTGTATATATATTCTATAGATTCTAAAGTAGTATATATTTAACGTATACATGTGTATATATTTTATAAATTAGTATATATATCATTATATTGTAGTATATTTTATTTAAAGTAGTACATATATATTGAATGGTACGTATATATGTGTATATATCTTTATAGACTCTAAAGTAGTATATATTTAACGTATACACGTGTATATGTTTTATAAATTAGTATCTAACTATATATATAGTGTGTGCGTATATATTGTAGTATATTTTATTTAAAGTATTACATATATATTGAATGATACATATATATGTGTATATATCTTCTATAAACTCTAAAGCAGTATATATTTAACGTATACATGTGTATATATTTTATAAATTAGTATATATATCATTATATTGTAGCATATTTTATTTAAAGTAGTACATATATATTGAATGATACGTATATATGTGTATATATCTTCTATAGACTTTAAATTAGTATATATTTAACGTATACACGTGTATATGTTTTATAAATTAGTATATAACTATATATATATATAGTGTGTGTATATATTGTAATATATTTTATTTAAAGTATTACATATATATTGAATGGTAAGTATATGTGTGTATATATCTTCTATAGACTCTAAAGTAGTATATATTTAACGTATACATGTGTATGTATTTTATAAATTAGTATATATATCATTACATTGTAGTATATATCTTGTAGTATATGTTTTATTTAGAGTAGTATATATATTTAACTAACGTATAGTTGTATACACGATTACATGTGTAATTGTGTATATATTTTTTAAATTCTAATGTAGTATATACAATATATATAGTGTATATATATTGTTTAATGTATTTAAAATATATATAGGTGGGTCTATATAGTGTATATTGGAGAAAAAATTTTTTTTGGGGGGTTTTGACCGAATTTTGAACCGGTTTTGACCGGGTTTAGGTGGGTTGGACCGGGTTAGGTTAAGTGGGTCGGTTTAGGGTTGTTTTTAAAAAATTAATGTTGGGCTCGGAATCGGACCGACCCATTTAACCAGGCTCGAATTTGGACCGGCCCATAATCCGATTAAAATTCACGGGTCGATTTCGGGTTGACCCGGCCCGACCCACTTAACACCCTTAAGTTTGCAACTTATTTAAAATTACAGTCCTTTTAGGTTGTACAAGGAGAGGGTCTAAAACCAAACTACAAAGATCGATTATAAAGTACAGTAGCATCTAGATCACTCTTTACGTAAATAATAAATCATAAGTATGATCTATACTCGTGCGTCAATGATAAAAAAGTACAGACCTACAATTGTCACATTTTTGTCAGCCTTATTATATAAATAAATTGAACCCTTTGAACTCTTTCATATTCTTTTCTTTATCCTTTTTTTTTCGTTTTAACACAAAAAGTATCTCAATCATCTCAAACATCAAAAAAGATTTATATTTGTCATTGAGGTAATCTTGCTATCTTGAAGACATCATAAATCGACAAAAATTCAAGGCGAAAATTTACAACTCTACAGTTGAAAATATGTGTTTTTATCAATAATCATACATTATTTATGTGCATTAAGTAATAAGGTGAGGGGCAATTTAGTATATAATTATCAATTTAAAGTTTGAAATTATCCTATTTAATTTATCTAATTGTTGTCCTTTTAAGCCGTATAAGGTGAAGGAAAAAACTTATCAATTTAATTACAATCCATTTAATTTATGACTATCTTATTTTGTGAAAAATATTTGTACAATAATTATTTGTTTACAAACTTGTTAGATCATGCCATCAATTGATGAGAACTCTCATATGATATAATTAAATATTATTATAATAGTCAAATAATTTTAACTCATATATTTTATTTTAGTTTATTGGTTAATTAATTTCCTTTTTAACCAAATAGTAGTCTAATTTATAATATATATCAAGTGACTGGTCGATTATTGATAAATGATGTAGTTGAGCGATTTATATACTTCATGTATAGTCTAGTTTATATATATCTATATCATGTGATCGATTATTGGCAAATGATTTAGCCAGATGTTTCAGTAATTAAATGAAAAAAAATGATGATATAATGATGTTGGAATTTGATAAAAATTGAGGTTGAGAGATTATGCACGAGATTTTGTGTGTATAGTAGAAGCAAATACCAAATATTTTCATTGTGTTTTCATAATTTCTGTTTTCAGATTTGCCATATTCCTCCACTTCAAATATTATTATTACTATCCGTATTTTAAAGATCTCATGCTGCAGAAAACGAGGATACTACTTATGTTGAGGTTGGGCAACATATTCTTCTAACTCTTCCTACCACATTCATCAAGAAACAAAGGGGATGTGCGACTATTTATAATATTGTAACTAATGAAGCCAGAATCTATATCGAAAAATGAGAGCTTTAGAAAAATAGGAAACAGTTTAAAAAAACATATGCATAACAATGGTTAAAGTGGTGATGATCGTACTAGATATAGAGTACTTATCGATGAGAATTAAAAAAATGATTGAAAATTTAAAAAAAATGAAAGCTTTTTAAAGAAAAAACCATTGATTTTTGTCTTGTTCAAAAAATAAAATATTAAAAAAAATATATCAATCTGGATCTCAAAATGCTTGAAATCGAAAGTTTATATATTTTATAACAACAGATGAAGAGTTTCAAGATAGAGAAGAAGATAAATCTAATGAAAAGATTTAGAGTTTGAAGAAGAAAAAAATGAAAGAAAGTAAAGAGAGAGAAAATTAATTAAAGGGTATTTTAAGAAAAAATGAGGGGTGAAAAGTATTTAAAAAGTATATAAGGGGTGACAATAATTTTTTAAAATTTACAAATGGACCCATGACCCAAAATTCTCTCCAGACCCTAAAAAATAAATCCAAAAAGAAAAAAATGTCTCTTTTTTCAATTAAGGGTGTGTTTGGTATAATGGAAAATATTTTCTAAAAGATATTTTCCTATTTTCCCTTGTTTGGTTGTAGTAAAATATTGGGAAAACATTTTTTAAGATAACACATTTTCCTCTATTTGAGGGAAAATGACTTCCCTTATGGACCAAGGGAAGTCGTTTTCCAGAAAGTGACAAATGTAACTTATGACCCTACCCCCACCCCTCTTCTCCACCCCAACAACACTCATATTCACATGACTCAAAAAATTCACATTTCTCAAAAATTTACATTACTCGAAAATATTTTTCATTGTGCTTTGTTTCAATTTTTCACTGCTTGAAATAAAAAATAGTGAAGCCTGAATTTTTTCTTTTCTAATATTCATTGAATGTATTGTTATTTTTATATGCATAGAGGAAGACTTACCTATGTTACTTTTGCTAATTGCATATTTCATTTTGTCATCGATGTAACTTGTTTCACAAGGTTGAATAAGCTTGTTGTTCCCTTATGTTTTTATTGCTAGCAGTATCTTGAGATTGTCCTGACAAAATGTTGAAAAGTGTCTCCTATATTTGTTAATTAATAATTTCTTAAATTTAGTGATTGTAATATTTTAATATTCGATATTAATATTATTTGCTATGCTTAACTTAGTTCTTACAAATTGTTGAGTTGCTAGAGGCACTGATATACTAGTTAACAGTTAGTAGTATTTTCTAAAAAATATTTTTCACTCACCAATCAAACACTAGAAAATATTTTTCTAAAAAATATTTTCCACTCACCAACCAAACCTGAAAAAATAAGTAGAAAACCAACTTATTTTCCAGGAAAACATTTTCCTTGGAAAATATTTTTCATCATACCAAACACGCCCTAAGTTTTTAAAGTGTTTCTTTTACCAAATCTTCTCGGATTACTAAGATGCCGAGTTAGTGTATTTTGCTACTATAAGAAAATAAAAATGAAAAAAAAATTGTCAATCTTTAAAAAAAAGAAAAAATTATGTCAAAAAGATTATGTTATGTAGTCTATTAGTATTTTTTTTTCTTCCTTATTAAGTGTAGTTCACTTGAGGTAAGAGTTTGTTTCGGCGGTGGCGTGGGTGTGGACGATGGTTGTAATTTTGATAAAAGGGATTGAGACAAAATTTATATGACGAGGAAGAGAATTAACGAAAAAAAAAAGATTAAAAGATTGACAAAAAGCAAAAATATTTTATTGTTAGAGATAGTAGCAATGGTGGTGAAAGAGGTGAAGATAATGGCTTCAAATTGTGGCCGAAGAAGATAAGAATTAGAAAAAAATTATAAACAAAAAATTTAGAGCCTCGTTATGTTGTACTACACATGTTGTACCATGTCAGTACAACATGCGTTCAATAGATAAACCTTATAATTTAAGTATCTAAATGAAAAAAATGAAAAAGTTTAAGAGACCACATATGTATTACGCCTTTGCAAAACTAATTAAGAGTTAGGAGACGCTTGGTTGGAAACAAGTTAATTATTTCAAGATTAGCTATTTTAATCTCAAGGTGGGATAAAAGTAACACTCTAATCTCGGATACTAATCTCAAAATGAATTATTCCATGTATGGGATCACAATCAAACATAGGATAAGATCATTCTAAAATTAATCTCGGGATCAATTATCTCTTAACCTTTGTACCAAACGAGTCCTTAGAGATCGTTTGATTGAAAAAAATTATTCTGAAATTAATCATTTTGAAATTAACTATCTGATATTGCGCATATTTATATGCCTGTTTTTCATATTTTACTCGTATTAAGCCTAGTTTTGAGAATCATATTCACTTATTATTGCTTGTTTTGATCAATTGTTCTTGATAGTGAACTAGCCAGTGTGATTAGGTACTTTGTACGTAATTATGATGAAAATCAACCTATGAAGCAAGAAGAGAAACTTCGGAGCTTATGGATACACTAGATGTGATTCTGAGTAAAATCAAGATGGTGCATTGAGTGGAGCATTGTCTCAGAGCTAAAACTCCAACAGGGTGATGTTAGTGCATTCACTGGCACATTGTGCCAAGAAGAATCTACACTCTTGCAGCCTGTTCATGCCTGTTTTATCTAAGAACTTACTCTATTTTTTTTTAATTCGAACCCCAATAGGATGAGAGTTTTTTTCTCACTACTATATGTATTCTTTCTCCACATTTTGAGAGGGTTATTTTGGAGGCACAAAATAAAGAGCGAAATGTCAAAATAGGATAAGGGTTATTTTCCCACTACTATATGTATTCTTTCTCCACATTTTGAGGGGGTTATTTTGGAGGCACAAAGTAGAGAGCAAAATGTCACCATTAGGTTTTGCTTCTTCTTGAATTTCTTAATATCTTATTTAGATAAAATTGCTGCATTCTTGTGTTTTTGTTAGTATGAGTGACTCAAATCCCTTATTGGAGGGTTGCATCTACAACATAATTGTGTAGTATTAAATTGAATCGCCAAAGTTTGTTTCTTATATGGTTGTTCTTCTATTCTTGTGTGTAGTAGTTTAATGTCTGGCCATCATTAGAATAGATCTTTAATTTTCAAAGGGAACAGGCTAAGGGATCTGAGGGATAAAATGCAGAATATTGGGGGTAATATCTTCTGTTAAATCATAGTAAGATTTGATTGCTGCAAGGATAGAAATATACCTAGATCATCTTACTTGAGTGTAAATGAAAAGATAAATGATATGTATTTGAATTCGATTACCATATTTCTTCTCAATGATGTAGTTGTGAGGCTAGTTTGAATAGGTGATTAGAAGTTTATCATACCATAATCATAAAATCAATCCTGTAACCAACAACTAGAGAAATAAGAACGTCCAAAAATTTAGATAATATGCATGATTGTGAATATCATTGTTAGCCTGGAATATCTCAATATTTATTGCAACATCGTTGATTATTTTGTTACTTTCAATCTGAGTTATAGAATCACAACATCAAACAACTTATTTGGTTACTTTTACACTTACCTAAAATCATAGTATAAATAGAATTAGGTGTATTTCTAAATCACAAGTCCCTGCAGATTTGACATCCAACACGAAGAGCTACTATATTACTTATATGATTTCGTACACTTGCTTGTGCATTTGGATCACAGTAAGATTTTGATGTCATTATTGAGACTTAAAAATTAGCGAATTTCTAGTTTTAGTTTTCTTATTTTACTGTGCAATTGTTGACAACTTGATTTTAGTAACTAATTTTCTAGGTACAAACTTGCCTCGAAAATAAGCTGACATGAAATAGAGAGTTGGTTGAACCTTATCCTGAACTTGAATGACAATTTCATCAACAAAGAAGGGAGGTTGCACTTTTTTATCCAATTGAGCAAATTCAACCAGCTCAATATGATGAGATTATTCCTGTAGAAATGGCAGCAAGACTAGTTCGCAAAGTGGTAATCTTATTCACCACAAATGTCACTTCCAACATTCGCAGATCAGAAGTAGGAGTAAGATTTGAGCTTAAATTCAATATGGTGCAATTTTTGCACACTAGAAAGAAATTCATAGGTCTCCTACATGAGGATCTATAGTAGCATATTAAATATTTCTTGGAGAGTAGTTAATTCTCTAAGACTACCCCCTAGACGTCACATGGTGCTTTGAACTACAAGTTATCCCAAGCTAACTTGTGATAGCATAACTCATGAGCAACTGAATAAATTTCATAAAACTAGAAATAATATGAAGAAGAGATGCCATTAGCTAAACTTGTCCAATACAATACTATTTAAAATATTTACAGCACTAGTTATACAAAAAAGAAACTTAAACTGAATACATCAACTCTAACCGACTATCTATGAAGCCTCTACTAATACGGCTATAGGTAGTCGGTACGTAACCCCTCAACTATCCCTAATCAATACGATTAAATAAAAATAAATTACTGAATCTACAAACAGACTTGAGTCCTCGAATAAAGAAAACTTATCACTTGCAGGCTGAAAGCTGTGAAATGCTTGATCATGATATTGGGGGCTACAATTGGTTCCTAAGATATTCTTGGAGAAGTACCTGCCTCGCAGCCTTAGAGATTATTCGATGGATCAATTCTCTAGATCAGAGCATGGCTCCATGACAGTTGTGGATTTTGAGGCTCATTTTTACAAGTTTACTGGGCATGCTACTTTTATTCTAGACACTGAGTATGAGAGAGTTTATTGCTTTGTTTGAGGATTGAGACTTCCCCTTTGTATGTCTACTTAGACTTTAATTACTGTAGGTAGGTCTTTTTTTGAGGTTTTGGATCATGCTTAGGTGATGGAGGAGATGCATTGTGAGGCCCAAGAGGGCAACGATAAAAGTCCTAGATATCAGGGCAGTTTTAGTGGGATCTATAGTAATTCCTGATTTAGAGGTAGTAGTTTTCATTGTGGGTATTTTCCGCGTCCATTCTATCAGCCTCAAAGTCAGCCCAGTCTATTGATTCAGAAAACTCTTTAGATTACTAATGGAAGTTAGTCTAGTGCTAGTAATCACCCTAGTTAGGTTGGTGATCGATTTTTAATAGGTTCGTCTTTTGGCTATTTTAGTGTGGTGGTTACTTAGGGTCATCCAGATTTTTTGGTTCTAGTTCAGCTTAGGGAGCATGCTATCATTATGGATCTTTTGGTCATTATTCTTGTGAGTGCCCTAGTAGTGGGGCGATTATTGCTTCAGCCATGAGTTTTTACCCTATTAGAGAAGATCATCCCTCAGATAAAGGTAGTTTTCAAGGTCGTAGGCATATTTTCTAGAGTAATCGAGGAGGTTCTCAAACAGGCAGGATAGGAGGACGGTTAAGAGCCCAGCCAGGTAGTGGACGTGGTTAGTTATATGTAGTACCTATTAGATCCGAGGATGAGTCTTTGGATATTATTATTATAGGTACGATTTTGGTATGCTGTCAGTCGACCCTTTATTTGATTCGGGATTTATTTATTGTTGTGTTCTTGCTTATTATATTCCATGGTTAGAGTTGTATTAAGATTTATTTTCTGGTCCCTTGCATATATCTACTCTCATAGGTGATTCTTTAGTAGTGGATCGAGTGTTCTGATCCTGTGCTGTGACTGTTAGATATATCGATACTCATGTTGATCTTATTATTTTGGATATGGTGGATCTTGATATGATTCTGTGCATAGACTGGTTATCCTACTATCGTGTAGTCATGATTATTTTGCCAAGACTGTTATCTTAGCGATGCACCGCGTACCCCCAGTACTGTGGTAAGGAGCAGTTAGCCTTAAGCCGATGGGTATTATTACTTATGTTTATGTCGGGAGACTTATTTTGAGGGGTTGCGAGTTTTATCTCACTTATATTTGGATACTAGTTTGGAGAGTCAATCACTTGACTCTGTTTCTATAATTTGTGAGTTTTTTGATATTTTCCTTACCGACCTGCCTGGTATTCCCCCTGTTTGTAAGGTTGAATTTGCTATTATCTCGAGCCTACCACCCAACCTATTTCTATATCACCTTACCGTATGGTTCCTACCGAGCTTAAGGAGTTGAATTCTCAGCTTTAGGATCTTCTTGGTAAGGGTTTTATTAGACCAATTGCATCTCATTAGGGAGCTCCTGTGTTGTTTGTGAAGAAGAAGGATGGCTCCATATGTATGTTTATTGATTTTAGGAAGCTTAATTAGGTAATAATGAAGAACCGTTATCCTATGCCTTGCATTGATGATTTGTTTGACCAGTTTCAGGATGTAGCAGTGTTTTCTAAGATTGATCTGAGATCTGGTTACCATTAGTTGAGGAATATGGCTGAGGATATCTTGAATACAACTTTAGGACCCGTTATGGTCATTCTGAGTTCTTGGTGGTGTCATTTGTCTTGACTAATGCCCTAGCCTCATTTATGGATTTAAGACCGAGTGTTCAGGCCTTACTTTGATTTCTTTGTGGTTGTGTTCATCGATGACATCCTTGTATATTTGAGGAGTAGAGAGGAACATGCGTAGTATTTGAGGATTGTGCTTTAGACTTTAAGAGATCATGTGCTTTTGTCAAATTCTCTAAGTGTTAGTTTTTTCTTAAGTCAGTGACATTTCTTGGAGATAAGGTGTCTAAGGATGGTATTATGGTAGACCCAACTAAGATTAAGGCAATTCATAATTGGGCTAGACCTACATCTCCGACTGAGGTTCGTAGCTGTATTGGTTTAGCTAGTTATTTCAATGATTTGTCGAGGGTTTTTCCACTATTTCAGCACTTATGACCATATTACGGAAGGAGGTTCCTTTCCGATGGTCTAAGGAGGTGAGTTGAGCTTTGGAAAGCTCAAGGACTTTCTTACTTCAACTTTTGTTTTAGCTCTTTCTATTGATGGTGAGGGATTCACTGTGTTTTGTGATACTTTCAGTATTGGTGTAGGTTGTGTATTAATGTAGCAGGGTCGTATTATTGTTTATGCTTCAAGACATTTTAAGGTATACGAGCGCAACTACCCCACTCATGATTTAGAGTTGGCAACAGTAGTTTTTACACATAAGATTTGGAGGCATTATTTGTATAGCGTGCATTGTGAGGTTTTCACTGATCATTATAGTCTTCAACATCTTATGACCCAGGGAGAGCTTAATACTAGACAACTTAGATGGTTTGAGTTGCTTAAGAATTATGATATTTTCATCTTGTATCATTTGGGCAAGGCTAATATGGTAGCAGATGCCTTAAGTTGGAAGACAATGAGTATGGGTAGCTTGTCTTGTATTTCAGTTTCTCAGAGGCCGTTGGCATAGGACATTCAGTCCTTATCCAGCTAGATGGTTCTTCTCGATATTTCAGATCCTAGGAGGATTCTTGCTAGTGTTGAGGTGAGATCTTTACTTTTTGAGCAGATTTAAGATCAATAGTTTGAGGATAGTAACCTTCGCTTTCTTCATGATCAGGTGTTGAGTGGTGAGTTCGAGAGGAACACCATATATTTTGAGGGTGTTTTGTGATTCGATAGCCATATTTGTATTTCAAGGATTGATGACTTGATTCAGTGTTTTCTACATGAGGCTTACAACTCTAGATATTTTATTCATCTAGGCACAACTAAGATGTATAGAGATTTAAGACAACATTATTGGTAGAGTGGCATGAAGAGAGATGTGGAGGACTATTTATCTCATTGCCTTTGTTGTCAGCAGGTGAAGTCCGAGCATCAATATCCAGGTAATTTGATTCAGAGATTGACCATTCCTGAATAGAAGTGGGAATAGATTACCATGGATTTTGTTAGTGGCTTACCCCGTACTTCTCGTAGTTTCAATGGTATTCGGGTCACCAAGGGCCGATTGACCAAGTTAACATATTTTATTCCTATTCAGATGTCATTATTGCTGAGAGGTTAGGTTGCATCTATGTTCGTGAGATAGTCTATCTACATGGTGTGCCCATATATATTATTTCAGAATGAGGTTTCATGTTCACATCTAGATTTTGGAGAGCCTTTCAGGAGGAGTACAGTACTTAGGTAGATCTGAGTCCAGCTTTTTATCCTTAGACTGATGGCCAATCCGAGCGGACTATTCAGATGCTTGAGGATATGCTCCTACCTTGTGTTATGGATTTTGGAGGCCAGTGGGAGGAGCCCTTAGCCTTAGTAGAGTTTGTTTATAACAATAGTTATTATTCGAGCATTGAGATGGCACCATTTGAGTCGTTGTATGGTAGGAGATATCGTTCTCTATTTGGATGGTTTGATACTTTCGAGATTCGACCCCATGGGACGGATTTGCTTCAGGAGTCAAGTCACTGGATAGAGTCACGGTTATTCAGGGTAGTTGAAAGCAACTCAGAGTAGGCAGAAGGCCTATGCAGACTGTAAGCTTTGTGCCTTAAAATTTGTAGTTGGTGATCAAGTATTCCTCTATGTATCATGAAGGGTATAACGAGGTTTGAGGGGAAAGTCAATCTCAATCCCAAATATATTGGACCTTTCGATATTCTTTGTCCAGTTGGTGAGGTGACTTATGAGTTAGATTTACCTCTATATTTTGCTGATGTTTCTATCTTCCAGTGATACATTCCCGATCCATCTTTTGTTCTTAGGTAGGACTCAGTCCAGTTGGATGAGCAGTTGACCTTCGTGGAGGAGCCTAAGCTCATTTTGGCTGTTAATATTAGGTGATTGCGCACTAGGGAGATTCCTGTAGTTAAGGTTCAATAGAGGCATCTCCTAGTGGAGGAGGCCACTTGAGAGATCGGGAACGAGATATGAACACAGTATCCTCACCTGTTCAAGACTCCAGGTACACCCAATCCTTAATTTTCCAAATGAAAGTTCCTTTAGTAGTGGATATTGTAATGACCCTCCATGTCATTTTTTCATATTTACACTTATTTTTGTCATTAGGGATTTTCTATAGCTGTCCCAAGTCATTTATGACTTGCTGAAGTTGACAGTTCGGTTACTGGACAATTATTTTGGTTTTTAGAGCCAATTCCCTATTTTGAAGTCTTCGCTGGTTCCAAATGGACGCCGGGCAAAAACTTTAGTCAAGTGACCTCGAATGTAAATTATGACTATTCTAGCAGCTCTAAAATATTGATTTTAGGCTAGGTGGATATTTGGTTTGTGTCTTGAGGCACCTGGGCTCATTTTGACCTATTGGTCAGAAAGTTTGAAGACCTGGACCAGAACATAGCCTCAGTTACCGCGATTGTGGTCAGCCAAGTAGGTCAGCATACCGTGATCACATGACTCTGCTCGTAGTCGTGATGGCCGTGAATGTGAACAAGCTCCCACAATCGTGGCCTAGTGGAAAATACAACCCAAGGGCAGGAACGTAAATGTATGCAGCTGATCCCAAATATCCGTATATAGACTCAAACCCTATCTCTTTGGAGATGATTGAATCAATTCCCAATTATTGGAACTTTGTCTACTCCTTAGTTTCCATTTTTGGGGGACATTTATTATATTAATTTTAGGTGAAGAATACATTGGAGTAGCTTCTAAGTGAGGGATTAGTTAACTCCCATTGAATATTTGTTGAAGTTCAAAGTTTTGAAGTAACATTCACTTAGCCTTTTATAAATCTAATCAGTGGAGATTATTGGGTATATCTTGCTTATTAATCTTGTGGGTAGCTAGTTCTTCCTCCTGGGATTATGTTAGAATAGGCTGTATTTATGTGTGGGTTATGATTTATTTATGTATATGCTAATGTGTTGGTGTTTGGTTCTACTATTTTTAGAGTAAATTGATTGGGATTTATGGGTAAAAGCCCTAAATACCCAAAATGGGTTTGTGGGTGAAAATGAGAATTATGGGTGAAAGCCCTAAATACCCAAAATGGGTTTGAGGGTTAAAACCCCAAGCTCTTGAAAGCCTAAACCATCTTTGAAAGTGGGGTTTGGGTGAACTTTAGGAACCCTCATCATCCTTGAAAGAGGGATGTGGGTACCAAGGCAATAGTAGACAATTATTGGGCTTAGTTTGCTAATTTTCACTATCTTAGACACAAGGGTAATTATGAGGTTGACTATCCTTTCGATACTATCCTAGAAATAGGGGTGCCTAATTGAGGTATTGGGTGGCTCTAATTGACACACTCGTTAGGTAATCAAAAGAGTCAATGAGTGACATCTTTGAGGTTTTGTTGAAGAACTAGCCTCAAGGACTTTAAGCCTAGCCTACCACATCATCAACGATTAGAATTTGTGCTGAATCTTTATAATCCTATACATAACTTGCTCCTATGAAAGCATAGTACCAAGATCCATTTAACTTATTATACTCTAAATTATTTGTAGCCTCAATTTAGTACTTTAAACATCAATAAATAAACATTAGTTTCAACACTTTTTAAAACCCCCATTTTATTTACATACATGTATTCTAGGTTTAAATTTAGTAAGTATCCATTATTTAGAGCTAATTTGATAGCCACTCACATTGTTCCTCGTGGATTCGACCCCGACTCAAAGTTGGGTAAATATATTAACGGCGACCACCTTGCACTTAAATTAATATGTAAGTTGTGTGTTATCGAAAATGGTGCTATTGCCGGGGAGTGGAATTTAGATTTCATTTGTGCGGTATGATTTTTACTTAGGTGTACCCATGGTGATTTTGATTTAATTCTTTGTTGTCTTTGATTTTTGATTAGGTAACCATTATTCTTTCCACATGATCATGAGTCAAGAAGGCTCAGATTATCTTGGTACCAAATATCATGAGAGTGCTATTCGCATTTCCCCCACTGAGGGAAGTGAAGTATTTTATATTTCAAGTGTAATACTATAGTTTCTTCTTCTAAAGGGACTTTTTGGGGGTCAATATCACGAGGACCCAAATTTACACATGAAGAACATTATAGAAGTTTGTGCCCCTTTCAATATTGCACACATATCTCAAAAGTCCATCCGATTACGC
Organism: Capsicum annuum; assembly: GCF_002878395.1. Taxonomy (NCBI): domain Eukaryota; kingdom Viridiplantae; phylum Streptophyta; class Magnoliopsida; order Solanales; family Solanaceae; genus Capsicum; species Capsicum annuum. The sequence goes on along the minus strand of NC_061118.1, from coordinate 91,538,210 downwards.
CTTTTTCTATTCTCTTTAACGGGAAAGGCGGTGTTATGGCTAAGATCTTTACCCGCCAGGTCCATCACCTCATGGATGAGTCTTACAGAGGCCTTCTTTAGTCAATACTTCCTACCTTCGAAGATGTTACAATTACGGGATAAAATTGTTAAATTTTGCCAATTCCATGAAGAATCGTGGTACGAAGCTTGGGGAATATTCAAGGAGAAGCTCTTGAAGTTCCCTAACCATGAGATGCCGAAGAAAATGCTTCTCCAAATTTTCTATAGGGAATTGGACCAACTAAACAAAGTTATAGTGGACAATGTATCTGGTGGATCATTCATTAAATTGCCATATGGTGTTACATCAAAAGTTTTAGATCAAATAACAATTTCATCTATAGGTTGGGACATAAAGGATGCCAAGGTGGATTTGGGGGCTCCCTCCCCATTCTTTGTATGTCAACAAGAAAAAGGTGAAGAGGAGGAGAAGGATGCGAATATGGTCAAGATGATGGTATGCCTTTAGCTCCTAATTGAGCATATGTTGGGAGTCCCAATTTGAAGTGTAAATATGATAAGTGCAAGAGAGCTTACACCATGTGAAAGTGTAGAGGAAGATGTGCTTGATGACAAGTTGAGTGTATTGCCTAAGTGTTTAGAGGGTTTCCACCTTGCCTCTCAAAGGCAAGGCAGGAATCAAGGTCAGAACCATGAAAGTCTAGGCATGGCACAATGTAGAAAAGAAGGGGGAATCAATGAAGAAACTTTGGCTCGAATATTTAGTAGTGTTGAGAGGACCAGTATAATGGTGAATGAAATTGAAAGCAAGTTCTCAATGCTCTACCAAATGGTTGCATCCCAATCAACTGCCATTTAATAACTACAAGCAAAGGTGAATCAAATATTGAATTATCTTATGGAAAGGCAAAGTGAAGAAATGCCAAGTGGAAAGGTAACAAATGCTATGATCACTCGGGATCGAAAGAGTCTTGGAAATGATATTGAACTTGACAACCCCAGTGAAAAAGATGATGAGCAAACAAAGGCGAAGAGAAAAAGGTCCAATGATAATGATCCAAAGCCAAGGGAGATTGTGGTTGAAAAGTCAAAGGCAAATGGTTGAAAATATTCCTCCCCCTTTCCCTAAGTGGTTCACACAAAAGGGAGAAAATGTAAAGCTTAACAAATTCTTCGATAAATTTAGTACCCTATCTATTAATATTCCTTTAATTAGGCTTGAGGCTTTGCAAGATATACCGGGATATGCTAAATTTATTAAGGATTTGGTATCTAAGAAGTGGCTTGTGGAGGATGAAATAATAGAAGTAACACATCATTGTAGTGCCATTATGTCAAGCCCATTATGAAAAAGAGGAAAGACCCCGGTGCTTTTTCTATTCCATGCACCATCAGAGTGTTCAAGTTTACAAAGGCATTATGCGACCTTGGGCAAGTGTAAATCTAATTTCTTATGCGATATTCCACAAGATTGGATAGGGGAAGCTGACACCTACCTCAACCGGACCATCAAGAAGCCGATGGGAATTCTTTATGATATTCTAGTAAAAGTGGACCAGTTTCTCTTCTCGACCAACTTTATGATCTTGGATTTTGCAATGGATGTTGAAGTTTTTATTATTATTGGAAGACCATTATTAGCTACCGGGAAGGTTTTGGTGGATGTGAAGTCCAGCGAGATGAAGTTTTGGTTGAATAATGAGGAGGTATCCTTCAATGTATGCAAGTCCATGAAGTAACCAGTGGACTTGCAAGTTATCTTGGTGATTGATGTTATTGATAGAGAGGTGAAAAATTATATCAATGTGAACTTGTTGGATGATCCTTTTGTAGGAGTGTTATGGAATTACGGAAGGGAAGAAGTAAAAAAATTTGATGAAGTGGTTGCATCCCTAACGGGACTTGGATCTTATACCAAGAACCCAATGAAGTTGGATCTTGATCTTAAAACCCGTAAGATCCCCTCCCCCGCAAGACCATCAATTCTTGAGCCATCCAAGGTTGATTTTAAACCTTTGCCACCCCATCTCAAATACTTGTTCTTGGGAAGAAGATACATTACCAATCATTATTGCAAATGACCCTGAACCCTCTCAAGTGGACACATTGAAGTTGGTGGTGAAAAAGTCCATTCGAGCTATTGGATGGACAATCGCAAACATTATAGGAATGGCTCCCAGAATTCGTTCCCTCAAAATTAAACTTGAAAAGATTATGTGCCAAGTGTGGAACACCAAAGAAGACTAAACCAACCTATGCAAGAGGCTGTAAAGAAAGAAATCATCAAATGGCTTGACAAGGGGGTAATCTATCCAATATCCAATAGTACTTGGGTGACCCCAGTACAATGTGTCCCATAAAAGAGTGGCATCACAGTGGTTGAAAATAAAAAAAATAATCTGATCCCTATTCGACCGATCACTAGATGACGGGTGTGCATGGATTATCGGAAGTTAAACTCGTGGATCAAGAAAGACCATTTTTCGATGCTCATGGACCAAATGTTGGATAGATTTGCCGGGCGGGGATGGAATTGTTTCTTGGATGGTTACTTGGGGTACAATAAAATTTGTATCACCCCGGAGGACCAAGAAAAAATAACTTTTACTTGCCCATATGGGACGTTCTCATTCAAGTGAATGCCCTTTAGGTTATGTAATGCCCCGACAACTTTCTAATATTGCATGTTTTCCATATTTGTGGATATGGTTAATGATTCAATGGAGGTCTTTATGGATGACTTCTCGGTGGTGGGGAGCTTATTTTGAATCATGTCTTGAAAATCTAAGCAAGGTGTTTGAAAAATACGTGGAAACCAACCTTGTCCTAAATTGGGTAAAATACAATTTCATGGTCAAGGAAGGTATTGTCTTGGGCCACAATATATTGGGGAAAGGCATTCAAGTCGATCAAGCCAAGGTAGAGGGAATTTCCAAGCTACCACCCCTCATATCCGTAAAGGATATTAGGTATTTTCTAGTACATGCCAGATTTTATTGATGTTTCATCAAGGATCTCTCCTAGATAGCTCAGCCAATGTGCAAAATCCTTGAGAAGAAGACTAAATTTAACTTTGATAAGGCATATTTAAAATTCTTTGATCGCCTCAAGGAATTGCTAGTTTCGGCCCCAATCATTGTGGCCGCGAATTGGTCATCCCCTTTTGAGGTAATGTCAGATGAAGTGGGACTGTATTGGATGCGATATTAGGTCAATGCAAGGAAAATCTCTTTCATACTATCTATTATGCAAACAAAACCTTGAATGATGTTCAATGCAACTATATCATTACCGAACAAGAGTTATTGGCAGTCGTGTATGCTTTTGAAAAATTTTATGCCTATTTTTTAGGCATGAAAGTAGTGGTGCACACGGATCATGCCGCACTTAAGTACCTCATGTCCAAGAAGGAAGAAAAACTGCACTTAATTAGATGGATTTTGCTCTTGCGAGAATTCAACTTTGAGGTAAAAGATCAAAAGGGGTGAATAAACCAAGTTGTCGACCATCTCTTGCATCTTTAAGGTAATCATGAAAGGCATAGAGAAATTGAAATTAATGATGTTTTTCTCGATGAATTGGTTATATCCACTGAGGGAAAAATCTCACCATAGCATGCCGACTATGACAACTATGTAAGTGGTGTACTTCTGGAGGAAATTAGCTACCACTAAAAGAAACGGTTCTTATTTGATACTAAAAGATATTTTTGGGATGATCTATTCCTATTTTGGGAGTGCACGGATGATGTTATTAGGTGGTGCATTATGGAGGTCGAGATAAATGAGATAATTAAAGCTTGACATTTCTCACCTTACGGTGGTCACCATAGTGGGATCTATACCGCCGCCAAAATCTTTCAATATGGATATTATTGGCCATCTATGCATAAGGATGCCATTGAGTTGGTAAAATCTTATCACCAATGCGAAATGCAAGGTGGTATCTCAAGAAGACATGAAATTCCCCTCAAACCAAACCTCAAAGTTGAACTCTTTGATATGTGGGGAATTGACTTTATGAGTCCATTTGTGAACTCATTTGGAAACAAATACATAGTGGTAACGGTTGACTATTTTTCTAAATGGGTAGAAGCCCTGGCACTCCCCAATAATGAGAGAAGAAGAGTTACCTCCTTTTTGAAAAAGAGCATCTTTACAAGGTTTGAAACATTGCATGCCATCATTAGTGATGGAGGCTCATATTCTTACAATCGGCTATTTGGGGCCCTTCTTGACAAGTATGGAGTTAAGCACAAAGTGGCCACTCCATATCACCCCCAAACGAGTGGCCAAGTCAAAGTCTTAAATCGAGAAATCAAGGCAATACTTAAGAAGACGGTGAATATATGCCAAACCAATTAGGCAAGGCAACTCGATAAAATACTTTGGGCTTATAGAACGGCCTACAGGACCCCAATTGGCATGTATCCCTACCAATTAGTGTTCAAAAAAGCATGTCATTTGCCCATCGAGCTTGAGCATAAAGCCTTGTGGGCTTTAAAGAAGTTGAACATGAATTAGGGAGAAGCCTCCGAGGTCAGGGTTATAAAACTCCACGAGTTGAAATATTTTTGACTCATGGCTTATGAGAGCTCAACATTGTATAAGGAGAAAATGAAGAAATGGCATGATGCTCTCATTTTAAGATGTGAATTCCACGCCGGAAAGAATGTACTCCTTTACAATTATTGCTTGAAACTCTTTGCGGGACCATGATTGTGGTGCCACGACCGTGGACCTATCGGTAAAATCGTGGCATCTAATTAATTTTTCAAGCTGCTGTTTAAGAGAGCCTTCTTAACCCTTGTACTTCTTAAATTGGCTTTAGTAAGGGCACTTCAGGTCCCTAAGTTAGGGGTGTGCGAGACGACCTGTGTTTTCTTAATTGTGGATGAACTTTTTCCTATGATAGATTGAGTGATGACATTCTTAAGAAAAAGCATCGTTATTAGTTTTTTGAGCCATGGGTGTAGGGAAAGTCTGAGTACCCGGGGCATCGAGGTCGTAAATGTAAGGAAAGTTTGAGTACCTGTGGCATTGGAAATTTATAATTGCATTGTATACCTATGGCAAAATCTGAGTAGCCATATGGTCGCCCATATAATAAAACCAAATTGTGAGACAAAGGCTTAGGTTGTTGCTGTAAGTTAGCAAATTATGAGCTGTGCAAATGCAAAGCAACCCCCCCCCCCCACCACCTCTATTTAAAATTTTTCACAAATCAAGGGCATGGACGTGAGCAACCTTATAACAAAACTTATTCTATTTGTGTGACTTCAAAATCTTTTGCTTGTACATATTGAGAGATACTCTATTTTTGTCTCTAACGTGAGCGGCAATCGAGCCTCCTTGGCGAGTTCACATGCTATGTGTGGTGAGTTTGTTTGTTTAGATCTCATGTATACTAGTGTCATCTATAACTTGCCCCATTAGTCTCTTAAGGTTAAATTTTGATTGTATTTTGTTAGAGATATGATCTTAGGCTATCTTGGTGATATTAGAACCTTACCTAGCCTAAAAAACCTACCCGTGTATAGATGTTGTCCCTAGTCACCCATTTTGAGCCTTAGGACCTTTCTTTGGCAAATACATTACAAGTTGTGAGCCTTTCAACTTTTATCCCTCTTTTGAACCATGCCCTCCTCTAACTTAAAAATAAAACTCGAGGCTAAAAGACTAAGTTGGGGGTGGTGACAATTGAAGGAAGTAACTTTGGGCCACGAATTTGTAAGTGAATGCCTATAAGTTAAGCTTTGAGAGAAAATCGGTAAGAAAAAAAAGGACCCATCAAAGGAAAGAATTGCATGAAATTTGCAAGAAAAAGAAATGAAAGGAAATGGGTGAAACAAGGAGGCAAAAAGTAGGCACATGTGAAAAGAGAGAAAACAAAGAGTAGTGGCCCATACTCAAAGGTGGATTAAATAGTGTGATGTTTATTTTCAAGGAGGGTATAAGCTATGTTGTTCTTAAATGATATCCTACCCTACCCTGAACCTATGTTACAAGCTCAAATGTCCTTTGTGATCTCCAACCTTGTACATTTATTGTAGTGGCGATTAAAAATAGGGCCAAGCCTATGGCATGACACTTGTTAGCATAGAGAGTTTTTATGAGAGAGAGAGAGAGTTTTTTCTTAAATTCTTTGTTGCATATTTGGTAGCTTAGTGTGTGAAATTTTCTTTTTAGTGAGGAGGCATGTGAACAAGTTGAGGTGGGTGATTTTGTCATCTTCTGAGAAAAGAGGCAAAAGGAGTATAGTGTGGTTGAGATAAAAAAGTGAGTCACTCCTAGAGTATCAGTGATAGTTACATTATTTCTCTTTGAAGTCTTTTGCATCCTTGATTATTGCATTTTATGTTGAGGGGTGTCGAAAAATAGATTTGCCCAACTTTAAAGAGCTACTTGAGGTAGTAACTAAGCTTGATGCCATTGTGATCATTGGGTTATCTTATGTGGGCATAAATGTGCATTGTCTCATGGTACGAGGTATTGTTGCTTGAGGACAAGCATGACTTTAAGTTGGGGGTGTTGATAAGTGGTGAATTTACCACTCATTCACACTCATCATTCGTGCACATTACCATGGTTTGAATAAATAATTAAGAAAATATTTGTGATTAAATGCACTAATATCTATATTTTACAGGCTCATAGGTAATAAGGTTAAAATATGTAGATGCGTGCTGAAAAAGATCAAAAGAAGGAAAGAAGTGAAGTTTGAAGACCTGGAGCAGAACATAGCCTCAATTATCATGATCACAGTCTGAGGACCGCGATCGCAGTCAACCAAGCAGGTCAATATACTGCGATCGCGTGACTCTGCTCGTGGTGGCCACGATTGCTAACAAGCTTCTGCAATCGCGACCCAGTATAAAATGCAGCCCAAGGGCAAGAATGTAAATACATGCAGCTGATCCCAAATTTCCTTATATAGAATCAAACCCTATTTCTTTGGAGATCATTGAATCAATTCCTAATTATTGGAAATTTGTCTACTCATTAGTTTTCATTTTTGGGGATATTTATTGTATTAATTTTGGGTGAAGAATAAATTAGAGTAGCTTCCAAGTGAAGGATTAGTTAACTCCCACTGAAGATTTTTTGAAGTTCAAAGTTTGAAGTAACATTCACTTACCTTTTCATAAATCTAATCTATAGAGATTATTAGGTACATATGTCTTATTACTCTTATAGGTAACTAGTTCTTCCTCTCGAGATTATGTTAGAATAGGGTGTATTTATGTGTGGGTTGTGATTTATTTATGTATATGCTAATGTATTGGTGTTGGGTTCTACTATTGCTTGAGTAAATTGATTGGGATTTATGGATGAAAGCCCTAAATACCCAAAATGGGTTTATCGGTGTAAACCCCAAACTCTTGAAAGCCTAAACCATCCTTGAAAGAGGGGATTGGGTGAACTCTAGGAACCTTCATCATCCTTGAAATAGTTATGTGGGAACCAAGGTAGTAGTAGACAATAATTGGGCTTAGGTTGCTAATTTTCACTATCTTAGACATAAGGGTGATTATGAGGTTGACTATCCCTTGGGTACTATCATAGAAATAAGGGTGCCTAATTGAGGTATTGGATGGCTCTAATTGACACACTTATTAGGTACTCAAAAGAGTTAATAAGTGACATCTTTGAGGTTTTGTTGAAGAACTTGCCTCAAGAACTTTAAGCCTAGCCTACCACATCATCAACGATTAGAATTTGCACTGAATCTTTATAATCCTATGCATAACTTGCTCCTAGGAAAGCATAGTCCCAAGATCCATTTAACTGATTATACTCTAAATTATTCGTATCCCCAATTTAGTACTTTAAACATTCATAAATAAACATTAGTTTCTACACTTTTCAAAACCCCCATTTTATTTACATACTTGTCTTCTAGGTTTGAATTTAGTAAGTATCCATTATTTTGAGCTAATTTGATAGCCACTCATATTGTTCCTCGTGAGTTCGACCCTGACTCAAAGTTGGGTAAATATATTAACGATGATAGCCACGGGGTAAAACCTTCAACTAAACAACCTCGAATATAAATTCTGACTATTCCGGAAGCTCCAGAATGTCGATCTTAGTCTAGGTGTACCTTTGGTTCGGGTTTTAAGGCACCCGAGCTTATATTGACCTATTGGTCAGAAAGTTAAAGAATTAGAACTTGGTTGTGGGAAATACATTTCATTGAAACAACCTCAAATGGAAATTTTGATTGTGCTATTGAGTCCAAAGTATTGAATTTTGTATGGTTACATTATTCGTGTATGTATAGGCTTTTGGATGAACCCCGAGGGGTTGGCGTAAACTTGGAAACTCAGTTGTAACTAGTGCTATCACGATTGCGTGCCATTGATCATGATAGTGATCTGGCAGCACCAGCAAGTGGCACGATCGTGACATTTTGATCGTAAATGCAACTACTTGGGAAGTCCACCAGAGCTACGATTGCGGTGGGGAAATGTCGCGATTGTGATATTTGCCCCTGATGCCATATATGGCAATAGCAGACATCGAGTCACGATAGCGAGACTCGAGTACCTAGGATACGTAGAAATAGGCCATTTTAGCCCATTTTTTATATTCTTCATCCCCTTCCAATAGAGTTAAAACCCTTAATTAAGAGATACCTTGAAATTGGAATTTATGGTTGATTTGGAAGTTTGTCTAACACTTGTTTATGCGATTATCTTCCAATTTGTCCTAAGGTATCACCCTTTTCATGGTAGAAATTTTCATTTCTTGTTAAAAAATCCTAAAACCTTGGGGGCTTTATTATAGCCCCAAATTAGATCAAAATTTACCCATGTTTTAGGGTAATGATTTCTTGAGCATGTGGGAACATTGGGTTGGTTTTGGAAATGTGATTTTCCATAAATAAGACCTACATTGGATTTTGATGTGATTTTTGAATTCAAAGTACAATAGTACAATATGGGTATTATTATTCTCATATTGATGAGCAGAATGTGATTTTGATAGCTTGACATCTTGCAAAAGCTTCTCAAAAGGAATAAATGGTGATTTAGAGGATATTTGATCTTTCTTCGGTGTTAAGGTAGACTAGGTTTTACCCCTTATTAGTTTGAACTAATTCATAGTATGTTTATGATATTGTGTTAGATTTGGGATGGGTTTGAGGTGTTGGTATATGAATTACAATATCTTGGGATAGTTGGACCATTTAGGCTATTTGGAAACCGTAAATTAGGCATAATTGACCTAGTTACTCACATTTTAGGTGAATTTTCTAACTTTGGGCTAATTGAGTCTTGTTTAACATTCAAAAGTAAATTTAGATACCTTAAGACTAGTTCAGGTAGAATTTTCCCAAAATTGAACTCCGGGAATTAGAAGTGGGCCCTTGACCCTCCTTAGGCTAAGATGCATGTTAGCTGCTATAGACCTTTACACACTTGTTAGACTCTTGGAAATAATTATTGAGGTATTATTGAGAAACTTAGACACTTGATAGTTGTGTTGGTTGATATGAGGGTTGACGCCTATCGATTATGCTATTATTTATGCATTGATGATAATATTTATTATATGATCGATATTCGTGTTGTGTTGATATCCGGATATAGGGTGAGCTCTTGAGTCAGAGTTACCTATTTTCTTCTATCTCTTTATGTTTTTCTTTTTTTTTTTGAGACAGATGTATTGGCTAGTCTAGATACTTGGGCTGTATTATTATTACTAGATGCTCTTATACTATCCCTAATAGGTAGTGGCATGGTATCTATGTTGACTATCTTTAACTATTTCAAATACTATGCTTAATTATAAGTTGTGTTGTTGATTTTTGCCTATGCTGGACATTTTCCACCAAGTTAACCTATTTTGTTTAGCTTCAAGTTACAGTTTGGCTTACCCACTGGCAGGATAGATTAGGTGCCATCACGACTTGTAAATTGGGTCATGACAAATTAGTATTAGATCTAGATTTCACCGGTATTATTGGTACAAGAGCAAGTGTCTAGTAGAGTCCTGCAGATCAGAACGATGATGTTCTTCCCTATCTTTGGTAGGCCATGGAATATTTTTGGAGTTCTTCACTTTTTTCACTTATATCATGCTAAGAGTCTGAGTTTGTTTATAGAACATTCCTTTGATTTTACTCTTTTGCAGATGGCTAGAACACGTGCTACCATTACGTGAGATGAGGGTCCTAATACCAAGCCTAGGGATCCTACTCCTACTTGTGGATGATCCAGAGGTCATGGACAGCCTAGAAATATATCCCGAGTTAGGGTCCAGGAGAGAGGGCCTTCACCAGACCTTATTCCTACTCTCGAGCCAGAGATTCTTCAACCCCAGTCAAGAATGGGCCAGGGACCAGCCTAGGCCTCACTAGGTTTTATTTCTTCTTCAATACTTAGAGATGCCTTGTTTCAACTTTTGGGGATAGTTAGTGGTGCATCATCTGATGGTGCACAGTCTATAGATCAGAATGGTACTTAGGCGGGACATAATCTGTAGCTATGACTCCCATAGTTCAGGTCTCTCTGTGCCATTTTTTTCTCAGTCGGTAGTTTCTCAGCAGTGGTTTCCTAGCCTTCTATGTCTCTTGAGAAGTAGAAGATGTTTGGGTAGATTCTTGAGATTAGCTCTGCCTAGGTTTTTTGGTGCTATAGGTGAGGATGTTTTTGAGTTTTTGATTACTTGTGAGGATAAGCTACGTAATTTAGGTCTTTTTAAAACTCGTAGTGTGGATTACACCATATTTTAGTTGGATTTGGATGCTCGACAGAGGTGGAGAGGTCATATGGATTCTGTACCAACTGGATCTTCTCCTTTGTCATGGACTCAGTTCACTAAGATGTTCTTGTAGAGGTACATGCATCACAGCCTTAGAGATTATTTGATGGATCAATTCTCTAGATCAGAGCAGGGCTCTATGACAGTTGTGGAGTTTAAGGCTTATTTTCACAAGTTGGCTACGCATGCTACTTCTATTCTAGACACTGAGTATGAGAGAGTTTGTTGCTCTGTTTGAGGATTGAGACTTCCCCTTTGTATGTCTACTCAGAGTTTAGTTGTTGTAGGTAGGTCTATTTGTGAGGTTTTGGATCATGCTTAGGTGATAGAGGAGATGCATCGTGTGGCCCAAGAGGGCAAGGATAAAAGGCCTAGATATATGGCAATTTCAATAGGAGACATAGTAGTTCCTAATTTAGATATAGTAGTTCTCATAGTGGGTATCCTCATCCTATCAGCCTCAAAGTCAGCCCAGTCGATCGATTTAAACAACTCTTTAGATTACTAATGGAGGTTAGTCTAGTGCTAGTGATCGCCTAGTCAGGTTGGTGGTTAGTCTTCAACGGTTCATCTTTTGGCTATTTTAGTGTGGTGGTTACTCTGGGTTGTTCGAATTTGTTAGTTTTAGTTCAGCTCAGGGAGCATGTTAGCTTTGTGGATCTTCTAGTCATTATTCTTGTGGGTGCCCTAGTAATAGGGCGATTATTGCTTTATCCTAGAGTCTCCCCCTATTAAAGTAGTTTATACCTCAACTAGAGGTTATTCTTAGGGTCATAAGGGTATTTTCTAGAGTACTCAAGAAGGTTCTCAATTAGGCAAGACAGGAGGACGGTCAGGAGCCCAGCCAGGTGGCTGTCGTGGTTAGTTATATGCAATACCTACTAGATTAGAGGATGAGTCTTTGAATGTTGTTATAACAGGTAGGATTTTGGTGTGCTGTCAGTCGGCCCTTACTTTATTTGATTCGGGATTTATTTATTGTTGTGTTCTTGCTTATTATATTCCATGGTTAGAGTTGTATTAAGATTTATTATCTGGGCCCTTGTGTATATCTACTCCTGTGGGTGATTCTTTAGTAGTGGATCGAGTGTTCTGATCCTATATTGTGACTAATAGATATATCGATACTCATGTTGATATTATTATTCTGGATATGGTGGATTTTAATGTGATTCTGGGCATGGACTGGTTATCCCACTATCAAGTAATCATGATTATTTTGCCAAAACCTTTAACTTAGCCATATCGGCGTACCCCCAGTTGCCCGGCAGGGAGCGATTAGCCTTGAGCCAATGGGGATTATTACTTATGTTCGTGCCGAGAGACTTATTTTGAGGGGTTGTAAGTTTTATCTTGCTTATATTTGGCTACTAGTGTGGAGAGTCCATTGCTTGACTCTGTTCCTGTAATTTGTGAGTTTTCTGATATTTTCCCTACTGACCTGCATGGTATTCCACCTGTTTGTGAGATTGAGTTTGCTATGATCTAGATCCTATCACCCGACCTATTTCTGTAGCACCTTATCTTATGTCTCCTACCAATCTTAAGGAGTTGAATTCTCAGCTTCAGGATCTTCTTGGTAAGGGTTTTATTAGATTGATTATGTCTCATTGCGGAGCTCTGGTGTTGTTTGTGAAGAAAAGAGATGGCTCCATATGTATTGATTTTAGGCAGCTTAATAAGGTAATAGTGAAGAACCATTATCCTATGCCTCGCATTGATGATTTGTTTGACCAGCTTCAGGATGTAGCGGTGTTTTCTAAGATTGGTCTGAGATCTGGTTACCATTAGTTGAGGATTAGGGTTGAGGATGTCCCGAAGACATCTTTTAGGACTCGTTACGGTCATTATGAGTTCTTGGCAATGTTATTTGACTTGACTTATTCCCCGTCTACATTTATGGATTTGAGACTAAGTGTTCAAGCCTTACTTGGATTTTCTTATGGTTGTGTTCATCGATGACATCCTTGTGTATTCGAGGAGTAAAGAAGAGCATGCGTAGCATTTGAGAATTATGCTCCAGACTTTGAGAGATCATGTACTTTTGCCAAAATCTCTAAGTGTTGGTTTTGTCTTGAGTCAATGACATTCTTAGGAGATGTGGTGTCTAAGGATCGTATTATGGTACACCCAGCTAAGATTGAGGCAATTCGTTATTGGGCTAGACCTACATCTTCGACTGAGGTTCATTGCTTTATTGTCTTGGCTGGTTATTATAGATGATTTGTCGAGGGTTTTGCTACTATTTCAGCACTTATGATTAGATTGACTCGGAAAAAGGTTCCTTTCCGATGGTCTGAGGCGTGTGAGTTGAGCTTTAGAAAGCTCAATGACTTTCTTACTTCAACTCCTATTTTATCTCTTTCTATTGATGGTGCAGGATTCACTGTGTTTTGTGATACTTTTGGTGTTGGTCAAGGTTGTGTATTGATGCAGCAGAGTCGTGTTATTGTTTATGCTTCAAGACATCTTAATGTACACTAGCGCAACTACCCCACTCATGATTTAGAGTTGGCGATGGTAGTTTTTGCGCATAAGATTTGGAGGCATTATTTGTATAGAGTGCATTATGAGATTTTCATCGATCATTGTATTCTTCAACATCTTATGACCCAGAGAGAGCTTAATGCTAGACAGCGTAGATGGATGGAGTTGCTTAAGAATTATGATATTTTCATCTTATATCATCTGGGCAAGGCTAATGTGGTAACAGATGCCTTGAGTCGAAAGATAGCAAGTATGGGTAGCTTGGCTTGCATTTCAGTATCTCAGAGGCCATTGGCACAAGACATTCAGTCCTTAGCCAACTTGATGGTTCGTCTCGATATTTCAAATCCTAGGAGGATTCCTACTGGTGTTGAGGTGAGATCTTCACTTTTTTAGCAGATTTATGATCAATAGTTTGAGGATAGTAAGCTTTGCTTCCTTCATGATCAGGTGTTGAGTGGTGAGTTCGAGAGGAACACCATATATTTCAAGGGTGTTTCGTGATTCGATAGCCACATTTGTGTTTTGAAGATTGATACTTAATTTAGTTGATTCTGCATGAGGCTCACAGCTATAGATATTTTATTCATCCAAGCACTGCTAAGATGTATATATATTTGAGTTAATATTCTTAGTGGACTGGCATGAAGAGAGATGTGGAGGACTATTTAGCTCGTTGCGTTTATTGTCAGCAAGTAAAAGCCAAGAATCAGCATCCAGTGTGCTTAATTTAGAGATTAACCATTCCCAAATAGAAGTGGGAGCAGATTACCATGGACTTCGTTAGTGACTTACCCCATACTTCTCGTGGTTTCGATGGTATTTGGGTTGCCATGGGCCGGTTGATCAAGTCAGCATATTTTATTCCTATTCAGATATCCTTTAGTGTTGAGAGGTTATCTTGCATATATGTTCGTGAGATAGTTCAATTGCATGGTGTGCCCATATCTATCTGTATTTATGTCTAGCTTTTGGAGAGCTTTTCAGGAGGAGTGTGGTACTCAGGTGGATCTGAGTACAACTTTTTATCTTCAGACCGAAGGCCAGTCCAAGCAGACTATTCAGGTATTTGAGGATATGCTCCGAGCCCGTGTTATGGATTTTGGAGGCCAGTGAGAGGAACACTTAGCCTCGACAGAGTTCGCTTATAACAATAGTTAGCATTTAAGCATGGAGATAGTGCCATTTGAGTCGTTCTATGTTAGGAGATGTCATTCTCTAATTGGATGGTTTGATATTTTTTAGATTCGACCCCATGGTACTAATTTGCTTCAGGAGTCACTGGATAGAGTCAAGGTTTTTTAGGATAGGTTGAAAGCAACTCAGAGTAGGTAGAAGGCCTATGCAGACCGTAGGCTTTGTGCCTTGATATTTGGAGTTGGTGATCGAGTATTCCTTCATGTATCTCTTTTGAAAGGTGTGATGAGGTTTGAGAGGAAAGGCAATCTCAGTTCCAGATATATTAGACCTTTTGAGATTCTTCACGCAGTTGGTGAGGTGGCTTATGAGTTAGCTTTACCTTCAGATTTTGCTGATGTCGATTTAATTTTCCATGTTTCTATGTTGCAGTGATACATTCTCAATCCATCTCATGTGTTTAGGTAGGACTCAGTCTAGATGGATGAGCAGTTGACCTTCGTGGAGGAGCCTGAGCTTATTTTGCCTAGAGATATTAGGCGGTTGCGCACTAGAGAGATTCCTGTAGTTGTAGAGTAATCGCCTAGTGAAGGAGGCCACTTGAGAGATCAAGAGTGGGATGTAAATATTGTATCCTCACCTGTTCAAGACTCTAAGTACACCCAATCCTTAACTTTCTGAATGAAATTTCCTTTAGTAGTGGATATTGTAATGACCCTTCAGGTCATTTTTCCATAGTTCCACTTGTTTTTATCATTAGGGCCTTTTTATAGCTGTCCTAAGTCATTTATGACTTGCTGGAGTTGACTGTTCGGTTATCGGACAATTTTTTTTAGCTTTTAGAGCCAATTCCCTATTTTAAAGTCTTTATTGGTTCCAAATGGCCACCGGGCAAAAACTTTAGTTAAATGACCTCGAATGCAAATTCTGACTATTCTAACAGCTCCAAAATGTCAATTTTAGGCTAGATAGACCTTTGGTTTGGGTTTCAAGGCACCCGAGCTCATTTCGATCTATTGGTCAAAAAGTTAAGGAATTGAAAGTTGGATGTGGGACCTATATTTTATCAAAACAACCTCGGATGGAAATTTTGACTGCACCATTGAGTTTGAAACATTGAATTATGTATGGTTACATAGTTTGTTTGCATATACGGGCTTCTATATGAACCTGAGGGGTTGGTGGAGACATGGAAAAATTTCAGTTGTAACTAATGTAGCCACGATCGCGGGCCATGGATCGCAATAGTGATCTGGCAAAACCAACAAGTGTTGTGATCATGACATTTGGAGTTGCAAAAGCAACTCCTTGAGCAATCTACCAGAGTCGTGACTATGATGGGGAATGTCGCCGATCGCGATGTTTTCCCCTGATACCATGTATGGCAATCACGAACATCAGGTAGCGATAGCGAGACTCGAGTAGCTGGGATAGGTATAAATAGGCCATTTTAGCCATTTTTTTCCATTCTTCATACCCTTCCAAGAGAGCTAAAACCATAAATAGAGAGATAGCTTGAAATAGGGAACTTGTGGGTGATTTGGGAGCTTGTCTAACACTTGTTTAGGCGATTATCTTTCAATTTGTGGTAAGATTTCACCCTTCTCATGGTAGAAATTTCTATTTCTTGCTAAAAGATTCCAAAACCTTGGGGGGTCGATTTTAGCCCCAAATTAGCTCAAAATTTACCTATTTTTAGGGTAATGATTCCTTGAGCATTTGGGAGCGTTGGGTTGGTTTCGAAAATAGGATTTTTCATAAATAATACCCTTATGGGATTTCAATGTGATTTTTGGACCCAAAGCACAATAATGTAATATGGGTATCATTATTCTCGTATTGATGAGTAAAATGTAATTTTGATAGCTTGACATCTTACAGATGCTTCTGGGAAAGGAAAAACGATAATTTAGCGGATCTTTGAGCTTTCTTTGGCGTTGAGGTGGGCTAGGTTTTACCCTTTGTTATATTGCGCTAATTGATAGTATGTTTATGATATTGTGTTAGATTTGGGATGGGTTCTAGGTTTTGGTATGATGAATTGCAATATCTTAGGTTAGTTAGACCATTTAGGCTATTGGAAAATCATAAATTAGGCATAATTGACCTAGTTGCTCACATTTTAGGTGAATTTTCTAACTTAGCGATAATTGAGGCTTGTTTGACATCTAAAAGTGAATTTAGATACCTTAAGCCTAGTTTGGGTAGAATTTTCCTAAAATGGAACTTCAGGAATTAGAAGTGGGCTGTTGACCCACCTTAGGCTAAGACACATGTTAGCTTCTGCAGACCTTTATACCCTTGTTAAACTCTTGGAAATGCTTATTGAGGTATTATTAAGAAACTTTGTCACTTAATGGTTGTATTGGTTGATGTGAGGGTTGATGCCTATCGATTATGCTACTATTTATGCTATTGATGATACTATTGATTATATTGATATATTTTTATTTACTCAGTTTGTGTCTGGAGAAAGATTATGACACTATTGATATACTTACCAGTTCAAGTCTGAATATTGATTATATTTACTAATTCAAGTCCAGCTATTGATTATATTTACTGGTCTAAGTTCGCCTATTGATTTTATTTATCAGTTTAAGTCTGGGTATTGATTACATATATCGATTTGAGTCCAGATATGCATATTATTCTATGATGATATACTTGTTATGATATTATGATATCAGGGTGTGATATTGAAAATAACAATTTGGGTAAGTCTGAAAATTAGGAAGTGGCTATAATTGGCATAATTTGAGTGGATTCTAGTGGACTATTGAAAATTAGTAAATGACGATAGTGGGTCTTACTATCTTATGTGTTCCCTCCGGGGTTATGGGGGCTTGAGATGGGTTATTTACTTTTTTGCACTAATTGGCGTACGGGAGCCAATTTTGTAGTTGTGATTGCATGTGATTTATGTTTTATATTATGTTATGCTGTTATTTGGTTTATTTACCTATTTATGAACAACGATGTTGGAGTTGATTCAAGTTTGTTTCTACCTTGACTTAGTGATGTTATCTTGCATTCTATCATATTTATATCATGATTTATCTCAGTTGATCGATGATGCCTACTTAGTACCCATGGTTTTGGTACTCATACTATACTTTTGTACCTTTTTGGTGCAGATCTGGGTACTAGCTGCCGTCATTGATCGACGTTCGCGTTGTATTGATATCCAGATATAAGGTGAGCTCTTAGAGTTGGAGTCACCTATTTCCTTCTATCTTTCTATATTCAGTCTGTTGTTTCGAGACAAATGTATTAGCTAGTCTAGATACTTGGGTTGTATTATTATTACTAGATACTCTAAAACTGGCTCTATCAGGTCGTGGGATGGTATCTATGTTGACTATCTTTATCTATTTCAAATACTATTCTTAATTATAAGTTGTGTTGTTGATTTTCAACTATGTTGGGCATTTTCCACCAAGTTAACCCATTATGTTTAACTCTGGGTTACTATTAGGCTTACCTACTGACAGGATAAAGCGGGTGCCATCATAACTCATAAATCGGGTCGTACCACTTACCAAGTAATATAAACCCTAATTCAAAGCAAGTAAATCCGATC
This sequence comes from Capsicum annuum, assembly GCF_002878395.1. NCBI lineage: Eukaryota > Viridiplantae > Streptophyta > Magnoliopsida > Solanales > Solanaceae > Capsicum > Capsicum annuum. Next base: position 91,520,232 of record NC_061118.1, on the reverse strand, counting down.
ACCACTTATAGTGGTGGAAAGTTACAGAATTTGGTTCCAAAGAAGGTAGAAGAAAAGATCATTGTGATTGGGGATGAGAAAGAGATGCCTAAAAAAATGCAAAAGTCGATAATATGTTAGCTAGTGTAAAACCACCACCCTCATTCCCGTAGAAATTGAAAAGACAGAAAGAGGATGCATGTTTTAAAAAATTCATTGAATAACAAGTGCACATTAACCTTTCTTTAGTTGATGTCTTGTATGAAATTCCAAAATATGTGAAGTACATCAAGGACATAGTGGCAAACAACAACAGGATGATGGAATATTTTATAGTTGCACTTACTGAGGAATGCACTTCAGGGATATAGAATAGTTTGCCAACCAAGTTGAAGGATCCAGGTAACTTCACTATTCATATTACAATTAGGCAATCCATCATTGCTCATAGGTTTTGTGATCAAGGGGCCAATATTAATTCTATTCCCATATATATTTTCAAGAAGATGGGTTTGGGCAGACCAAGGCCCACCACTTTTATTTTTATAGTTAGCTAATCATTTGTTGGCACGGTTGGGTGGTATAGTCGAAGATGTGTTAGTACAAGTGGGATCTCTCATATTCCCGGTGGATTTTATCATTTTGGATTTTAAGTGAGATCTGAAAGTCCCATTTATTTTGGGACATCTCTTTTTGGCTATCAGACGAGCTTTGATAGATGTAACTACATGGTAGCTAACAATTAGATCTCGTGAAAATGTTGTGGTGTTTGGCGTGTATAAACCCACAAAGATATCAATAATGTATGAGTAATTGTTTGCTATTACTATAATAGATATCTGTAATGTATAAGTAATTGTTTGCTATTACTATAATTGATATTGACGCAAAACTCCATCTTATCACATCCAAAGACCCTCTGGAGAGAGCACTTATGGGTCATGATATTTTTGGTAATGCAAATGCTCATAAAATAGTTCAAACATTAGATGTTGCAGTTATTCACTTCCACAATGGCAGCTTTGAGCCTCTCAATAGACATTATAGGTACCCTCCTAAGCCTTCTATTTAGGAAGCTCCCAAGTTTGAGTTGAAGGTGTTACCCTCATATCTCAAGTATGCATTCTTGAGGGATGGTAATACCTTATCAATTATTCTATCAGCGGGATTATTCAATATGTAGGTTAGATAAGTGTTAACGGTGCTAAAAAGAGAAAAGGATCTTTTAGATGGCAGATGTATGACATATATAAAATTAGTCCTATATTTTATATGCAAAGATCTTTATGAATGAGGGATTTAAGCCTAGTGTCTAGAATCAAAGAAGGTTGAATCATGCAATAAAGGATGTGGTGTGAAAAGAAGTAATCAAGTTACTTGATACAAGTATTGTGTACCCCATTTTTCTATAGTAATTTAGTCATTCTAGTGTAATGTGTCCCTAAAAGAAGAGGAATATCGATGGTCAAATGAAAAAAATAAACTAATTCCAACTTGTACATATACTGGATAGAGAATTTGTATAGACTATAGATAGATAGTTAAATAAGGCCACTCTCAAGGATCACTATCCTATTTTATGTATAGATTAGATGTTGGAATGATTGGATGGCCAATAGTACTATAGCTTCTTGTATGGGTATTCTGACTACAATCAGATAGTCATCGCCCCAGAAGATCAGGAGACAATATTTAGTTGTCTATATGGTACTTACGTCTTCACGTGTATGCCCTATGGATTCTGTAATGAACCCACCACTTTACAGAGTTGCATGACGGAAATATTTTATGACATGGTTGAGGACTTTATAGAGATATTCATGGATTACTTTCCTATATTTGGTAACTCTTTTAAAGTTTTCTTGTAAAATCTTGATAGATGTTAGCTCAATATGAAGAGACGTATTATATTTGTTGCTAGTACTATTATATTTGTTGATAAAAAGATGCTAGCACTATTATATTTATTGATAAATTTTGGTCCTATCTTGTGAGGATGAAGGTGATTTTCCTATGAATCATATGTCAGCAGTTATTTTGGCAAGAAGGATGCAAAATTAAGGCTTATTGAGTGGGTCATGTTACTACAAAAGTTTAATCTTGAAATTTGAGATAGGTGAGGGACGGATAACGTAGTAGCAGATCACATATCTAGTGGGAATCTAGGTCCCATATGACCAAAGATGGTCAGATTCATGATGAGTTTCTTGATGAACAACTCATTACCTTGAGCATTTTAGAGCTACCGTGGTATATAGATATTGTGAATTTGGGTGAGTGGAGTGTATCCACCCAAGGCTAATAGTCAGTATATAAAAGCTTTACAATGATTTTTGTTTTTACATATGGGATGAACCTTACTTGTTCAAATAGGGCCCTCAGGTGATTCGAAGATGCATTCTAGATTGTCAAGTGAAACAGGGGCTAAAAATTTACCATTTATCTCCATATAGAGGTTATTATGTAGGAGAACATACAACTCATAAAGTGTTGCACTTGAGGTTCTTTTGGCTCACCTTATTCAAGGATGCAGTTGCATATGTGAAAGAATTTGACTGAGGTCAGAGAAGCACACCATTTCTAAGAGACACGAGATCTCTTTGAACAACATCTTGAAGTTAGAGATCATTTATGTGTGGGGGTTAGATTTAATGGGGCATTGCCTACCATCATTTGGCACTCTCTCCGTCCAACAATAGTTGTCCACTATTAATTTGGCACAAAGGTTAAGAAATAATAAATAACGAAGGTAATTTTACTATATCACCCTTTGAATATAATAAATTTCACATCTGGGCAAATGCATTTAGTGATAAATAGTATTTAATAATAAGGATAAATTTTTCATTGGTTTTCCAAACTAGACAAGTATTGTTGGACATCTATTTTTAGTATAGTGGACAAATATTGTTGGACAAAGAGAGTAACAAATATATTCATTGCAGTTATTTATGTTTCAAAGTGGGTAGAGACAGTAACTCTAGCTACCAATTATTCGAATATGGTTGTAAAATTTGTGAAGAAACATATCTTACAAGGTTTGGCACTCCAAGATAAATTATTAGTGATAGTGTATCACATTCATAAATAATTGTTTTATAATTTGTTGGCCAAATATGGTGTAAGGCACAAGGTTTATATAGCCTACTATCCCCAACAAGCGGCCAAGTTGAGGTGTCAAATCGAGAAGTGACTTAATTCTTGCAGAAGACAGTCAATGCATAGATAAAAGATTAGTCTCTCAAGTTAGATAATATGCTATGGGCATACAAACTGCTTATAAGACACCTACTGGTACCTCACTCTATCAACTAGTGTATGGTAAGGCCTTCTATCTGTTGGTAGAAATAGATACCAAGCATATTGGGCAGTTAAAAAGCTTAATCTTAATTTAGATCTTAGAGAGCGAAAATGAATGTTGCAGTTACGTGAACTTGAGGAGTTCTGAATGCATGCCTATGAAAATGCTAAGCTTTATAAAGAGTAGATAAAAAGTGTGGCATGGCAGCTATCCAGCTCTGTTCCTTTAAACCAGGGCAGAAGGTACAATTGTTTAATTCTAGATTAAAATTGTTTCAAAAAATATCAAGTTGAAATGGTATATTCCATTTGAGGTGGTAAAGAGGACCCACATGGAGTTGTTGAATCCTTGATAAGGATGGTGGCTAGACATTCTTGATGAATGGACAAAGGGTGAAACACTATAAAATACATCATTTGCCTTGTCCAGTGAGTGATTTGAGATGTGTCATACTGTGATGTTAAATCAAGCACTACTCTAGAGGCAACTCGTGATTGTAATGTAATAGTTTAGGATCTAAGGAAATAAATAAAAAACAAAAAATACAAAAAAAATATCGTGTCACAACCAAATCTATGGTGCTTAATGGGATGCAACCCACCTTTCTAACTAATTTTCTTGTTATTGCATGATTTGCAGGTATTTGGAGGTGAAGACCAAGTTTGTTAAGTGAAAATGGGATTAAATTAACCATGGCTCAAAAGACCCAAGCTTGATGTAGCCACGGATGCAACGCACTGGATGAACATTAGTTGGCTGCATTTGGTGCAACAGATGCAGCGCACCATTGGTAGAACTGCAGGTGACCTTGATCAACGCAAAATATGCTACTAGACAAACTCCATCCATCGTGTGATAATGCAACACTAAGCATATCACACCATAGATGAACTGGGTCAATAAGGTTTTTTTAGATATACGGTCAACCAAAGCCAAAGACCCCAATATAAGAAGATTTGATCAAATTTTACCCCCTCATTCCTCTCATTCACTTATAACTCCTCCTCTTCTTAAACCCTCTCTCAACTTTATCTTCTCTATTTTTCTTCTTTAATTTTCTTCCACATATAAAAATCCTTCATCAATAGGTAAGAATTTTTTCTTTCTTCTTATCCCATTATTCCATGATATTATCTTTCTCCTTTTGCCCTAACCCATAATTTAGTTTCTTTCTTATTGTGTAAAATCCAACAAAGTGACGAAAGTGGTTAAAGTTTTTCTTGAAATTCATGGTTATATTCAAAAATAGTCACACGGTCTTGTTATTTAATCAAGATTTTTGAGTCAAGTGTTTTGGAGGTAATAAGTTTTAACAATGGAGTTGATGCAAGTCGAGTCACTTCAAAATTATGCACACAAAACCAAGCTAAAGAGTATTTAGTTTTTATATTCATCAAAATCTTAAGTCTTCAAAATAATAAAAGACTAATATTTATATTAAGAAAATAAAAGAAGATATCATGGTAAAGTAAGGACCTTGTTTGGTTGTCTTCAAGGTAAAACGGATCCATATTGTAAGCTTAAAGCTACAATAGCTAAACTTAACACTTCTACAATTTTAAATGAGCAAAGTGTGACTGATATCTTATTTTATGTGAGACAAATGATTCTTTCCCATGTTTTGATAATGTGTATGTTGAGAATGTGGATACACTATTTGATCCTATTGATGACTGAATTAATTCTTCTAGTAAAATTAATTTGTGTCCACCTAGTGTTGATAAATATGCTTTGAATAATAGTTCATTATCAAGTGATATTGGTGTTGATCAACTAGATTTTTAATGTAGTACATTACTTAAGAGATCTTGTGATGTGATTATTGAGCCATAAGTTAGTGGTAATATTGATGAAGTTGATCAATTAAGTAGGAATGACTCTTTGAGCATATCCTTTATTGAAAATCCTATCACTTTTTTTACTCATAGATATCATGTGCTTTAGAAATGATATTTTTCTTTTTGAGAGTGAAATTACATGTTTTAGTTCTTCTTCTTGGATTGATCATTCTGTTTATGAGTATAATATCTTTTTTGAAAATGATGAGATCACTCCTAGTAAAGTTCCAAGTAGTGTGAACCTTGATAGTAGCATAATTCTTAAGGGCTATTCTCTTTATAATAATCCAGTATGGTGTGAAGATATTCCTCCAAAAATGAAAATATCTTCTTAGAAGGTGAGAGTACTTTTATGAGGAAGGATTGTGATGATGAGAAAGGTGGAATTGCTTTTCCATTTCTCCTTTATCTTTGTGTGTTCCAATACTTGATGCTATGCTTAACGATATTGAGTCTAATAGTGATCTTACATATGAGAACACCTTGGGTGAATTTATTTTGCAAGATACCCTTTTTATTATCTATTTGCATATGGATGATACTCATTCATGTGTGGAAAGTATATCGTATGTTGATAGGACTAACAATCAAGAAAATAGGTGTTTTCTTGACCCTATTTTATGCTATCCCTTTTCCTTTGAACCTGATGATGGTTGTCATTGTGATGTGATGCTTGGTTGTAAAGGCAAGATTGGTGTAAGTAAGGTTGTTGGCATGCATGGTGATAATTATAGTAGTAATATTTTCTTTCTCTCATGTGATTGGTGTTATTACTTAATCTTGTGGGCTTGAATGAGATATGTTTGCCAACTTGTATGGATAATACCTTTTTATTTGACCCTCATGATGAATTGAGAGTAATGCCATTCTTGGGGATACTTAGTGCATTAGGTGGAGTCTTAACTTAGGTTGACTTTGTTCATGACCTTGCACTTAGCTATTGGGATATCGAGTATTACTTGACCTATTGGGGAATGTATATTTGTCTAAGTGTAGAACCATTAAGAACCTCCATATGTGGTTTTCTAAACCCATTGGCTTTTGTGATTTTCACCTTTGTCATTATCTCTTATATAGCCAAGTATGTCTTGATTTATGGGGTTACAAACCCTTTTTAATCATGATGCTTTGTTATTTACTAAGCTTTTGGATCATTGGAATGTTCGAAGGATAGTTAACGCTAACACTAACCCCTATGCCTTGAGGTCCTTATTGTTGTATGTTTTTACTATTATTTGGCTAGATTTGGAATTGAGGACAAATCTTTTTCAAGAAAAGGAGAATAATGCAAGCCGAGTCTCTTTAAAATTGTGCCCATAAAGCCAAGCTAAAGAGTTTGTAGACTTTTCATTGAGTCACTACTTTGGAGGCTTAGAGGGTACTTGGGATGAATACTTGAAGTTTAACAACTTGCTAAAATGGAAGTGCATGGAATGAGGGAGAAAAGGGTCATGTATGCAAATGGCTAGTTCAGGAATTGACAAAAAAGACAAAAAAACAAGGCTCTTACTTTATTAAGGGTAAAATTGTAATAGATAGTGTCTTCTTTTATTTTATCTACTATAAATATTAGTCTTTTATTATTTTAAAGACTTAGATTTTGATGAATATGAAAACTAAATACTTTTTTTTGAATTTGTGATCTTTTTGAAACTTTTGATTGTATTTCAAGTTTAGAAAGAAGGGTTGCTAGGGAATTCTAATTCCCTTGTGGTTCTTCTCGTAGATTAGGTGTTTTTGGAGCATTGTATTTGAGGGTATTGGTTTCTTATAGCCATCGTTCTCATATATTTTCCATTTTATGTCTTTCTATCTTTTTATCTTTAATTCTTCGTTTCATTATTTTCTTGTTTCTTTGAAGTCTTCCACATTTTCTTTCTCGTATCAGGAGTTTTATTCAAAGTAGACAATTGCTATCCTCAAAAGTGATATTATGTGATGGGTGGAGCATGAATAATGATTCTTGATGCTTAAAAGTGTGAAAATTGTTGAATACGAAGAATGACAAATTTAGGAAATTAGTTAGAAGTTGAAAGTTTAGATTTTGTGTGAACTTGTTGTGAGATGGCTTGAAAAGCCTAATTATACATAATGTGATTGATTTGTGGCTATTGGTGAGCTTATAATATTGATTGAAGATTATGAGTGCTTAAAGAGCATGTTTACCTAAACTAATTTTTTTACTGTAACTAACGGAGCTAGAGTTAGCCAGGGGTTGAGCCGCACATCCCCAAGTCTTATCACTTTACCTAAACTAATTTGCGCAGAAGATTGTGGGTTTGAAACTCAAGTTTTACATGGTGGTTTTAAAGGTAAAAACTGTGTAGTACATGATGAATAGTTGAATATGGTGCAATAGTTCATGATAATAGTCGAAAAAAGGGGAAGTTCGAAAAACCTTATATGATAACTATTGACACCATACTGACAATTAATTGTGGTGCATTTGCGACAAACTCACTACTTAATTAGATATTCAATTTGATGTATAGGACCGAACTTTACTGTTGGTTGTGATTGATAGGTACTATAGCCCCTAAATATAAAGGAAAAAGTGTGGCAACCACACGTAAGGGAATTAATATAAAGGGAGCAAATTCTGAAGTATCAAAACTAAAGGCTCAAAAGGAGCCTGTAAGGAAATGTGGGATTAAGGATGTTTCACCATACAATGTAGATTGGTTTTCCAATAAGGAGTCCAAAAACTATTCGAGCGATTGGATCGATGAGTAGTTGTTGGCAAAAGAATTTCCCGTCATTAGAGATGCTACCAGTGCAAAGGGTTTGGACAATATTTTTTCCAAGCCTAGAGAATGAAATCTCAACATGGTTCATGAATTTTATTCTACAACCTCGGTCGACTAGCAAAGTTCTTCTGAGAGACAACCTAATCAGGTTCACGACAAACGATATTAACCAACTCCTTGAAACACCCATTGTTGATTTCGATCCATACTTCAACTTAGAAAAAATACCTTTATACCAGGATATTTTCTACACTCCGTATTGTAGGCATTCAGTGACCTAATGGGAAAGAAGAAATAAGGGTAGGCACTCCACCATCCATTACACATACTCTTATAGAGTTGCACGATTAGGTTTAAAGATTTTTTATGATTCACTCATTTCAGGCAATCACACTTTAGCCGTCACTCAAGAGATGGTGATATTCGTATATTTGATCATAAAGGGAATGGATAATATTGGGGAGGTTATAAAGGAGAACATGATATGATTGCAGGATAACCAAAGATGGAGATATTGCTATCGTAGTTTGTTGACCAAGTATCTATGACAGTTTGAGGTTTTGGAGTAGGATGTTATAATCTTGCCATTGCAAGGATATTTAATAGGGAATAAGATTAATGTTACCAAGACAAATGAGTTGAATACATCTAGTGGACCCATACTCACTATAGCAGAGGGTCAAGCTCTGTATGATAGTTATAAAGCATGGATGTTTAGCATGGGTGAGTTACAATTGAAAATAGGTGGTCTACCTACAATCAAGAATGAGATGACAACACTCGGGGAGAAATAACCATTGACTGATAGCTATGGCTATGGAAAAGAGGGCCCAGGCTTCTTGGAACCCTTATATGATGATAAACCAACCATTCAAGTTGAAGTTGTTGATGATGTGGATGAGGAAGATGATGTAGATTCTAGGATGATAATAATAGATGGAACAAATGATGATGACAAGAAATTTTATTAGAGACTCTTAGGATCCTTAACTTTAGACATGACCCAAATTATGGCCTTGTCGTAATGGGCATCCTAAGTCCAACCAGGATTGGGGACCACCCCCGTTGCCCAACCCGACTATCCAAACACATACCCTGAGTTGGAGGAATTCTTAATATATAACAAGACAGCGTAAATGTATCAATCCAAACTATGGGATAGGTCCATAACCATGACCAACCTAAGTAAGTCCACCCATCCAGTACCCAACTAATAACCATTCCAAAACCAAAACAATAACCAAGTTCCTATCCATAACATAACATAAAAGGATGGAACAATCATAAATTCAGTCAAATAGTATAAGCCCCAATACCAATGCCAAGACACCATACTGACACCGCTCATTCCAACCCATAGTAGTTCTACAAAGCCTTTAATCGAAGGTAAAACAATATCCAATTGGGACATGCCCCCAACCATATCCAAAACCAATATTTATAAAATAATCAAAGGATGTAAAGATATCCATGATATGAAATGGAGCCATCCAGAGTATGAAAGCTCACCACTGCAATCCAATAGCTAATTTCGAGATTTGATCACTATGCAGGAGAAGTAGAATGGCCAATTCCTGCATCGCGTAGGGATACAACCGCCCCAAGGCAGGTTAGCAAGTGAACGCTAGCAAGTACTCATGATAAGGATAAAATAATGCCAACATTCAAAACCAATTAAACCAACCATATGCATTCACAACCATACATATATATATATATATAGCCATGCTGGGAAGAGGGAACCGGGTTTAGTATGCATTTAAAGCCATTAACCTAGGTATGTGTAGCTTAACTGTCCTTGAACCACCCACAGGCTATATGGGTCCAGTGTAACCCCCTGAATGGGCTCCGATATATGTAGCCGCACGAACCAGAGATACCATAGGAATAGGGGATTCTCAAGTACCCTTCTCTCTCCACGATACATATATACAATTGTAACTTAGGGGATTCTCATATACCCCACATGGTCATCATGACCAAATCTTCATGTCGGCAAACATGAGTTTCCAGTGTCCATCCATTAGACTTATACCTTCACGGTTAGCTATCTGATCTGAGGTGGTTTTATGTACTATAGTGTTGTTATCCTAGCTTATTTAGCCTTGTTTTGAGGATAATTTATGTGTTTAATGAGTAAATAATGATATAAATAATCATATGAGTGTTTAAGTATGTGGTTACAATGTTTAAAGTTGTTATTAAACAATTTTGGATTCAAATTGATCATTTAGAGTCTAGACGAGAAAACTAGTGTTACTAGCTTGAGCTAGGTGTTTGTCTAGTTGATCTCGATGGATTCTGATATGTTGAATGAGTTCCTAACGGTTTAATTATGTAAATATGTGTGGAAAAAATTATTTATAATGTTAAAAGTTTAATTGAATCAAGCCAAGATTCAAAACAAAGTTAAAGATCAAAAGGGGCAAAACTAGTATTCTTAGCTTAAGTTTCTAGTTCATCGTCTTGGATATTGTGTTGTTTTGAGATGTAATATGTGGTGTTTGATACTATAGGATATTTGGTGAGTTGATGATGATTATGTATGAAGGATATACAATATGTAAATCTAGTTTAAACAACACAAAAAGGCTTGAAATGGATCAACAAAAGCACGGGACAAGATTTGACGTAAGACAGACACTTTGGATGTCCATGGCGCGTATCCGACCCAAACCATGGATATAGAGTGCATTACATACATATATAGCTTCCTAAAATACCCAAAACAGTGTTAATCCAAGATGAGGGTGCGTCACACTTTCTAGTTCCCACTATAAGCTCCGCAACGCGAACCTAGTGCAAAAATCGGCAGTTTTGTCCACCTATAAATAGGACACTTAAACTTGATATTATACACCTTGGACGGATTTGAAACTTGGATAGAAGCTGGAAAAAACTTCAATTAGGGTTTTTATTTCTTTACTTTAGCTTTTTAATGGATTTTATCATATTTTTATTCATCTTGATCACGACTATGTCCATGAGTGGCTAAACGCCCCCTTTCTGGGGTTAAGGGCAAGAATATGTTTACTTTCGTTTTGAATAAAGTTTGTTTGGATTTCTTATTGTATTTGGTTATTTTTTTATCCTTTTTATAACTATTTTAAGGATTAAATACCCTTAGAATACATATATTATCGACTTTGTGAGACCGGGAGGGGAAATAAGAAGATAGAATGTGGGGATAGATAGAACAAGGTTCTTATTCTTTTATAAAATAAGGAATTTGAATTAGCGACTAGGATAGGTATTTACCTAGAAGCCTTGTTTGGTTAACATGTAGGATGATAGCTTCATTCATCAATTGGATTATTACATCCCTGCTCAATGATGTAGTTGTAATGTCCAAGTTAGGTAGACGATTAGGGGTCGGGAGATCATCATCATGCGATTAACCATACGAATCATCAACCAAGATAAGTAATCTAAAAAATAAAGTTCAATAGAATAGTATGATTGTTTACAGTGCCTTAACCCTGGGTTTTCATCCATTGCTTGTCCAAAGACTTTATTTTTCCGTATTATTTTTCCTTACTTTAATTACGAACTTTCAAAACTCTCTTGGTTTCTTTATCTCAATAGTTGAAATAGAATTGGATAAGTTGTCAACAAAAATTTCTGAGGGATCGATATTTGACTTTAATTAAGGCCACTATATTACTTGGTGAGACCACATACACTTGGGTGTGCGCTTTGGCGCAACAAGTTTTTGGAGCCATTGTCGGGGACTTGTAAATATGCAACTATCTTGATTTTAGTTTAGCTATTTTGAGTTGTACATAGTTTAGGTTGTTTTCTTTTATTTAGTTTCTTTTACTTTTTTTTCTCACCCTTCTTGATATGTCAGCCTGGGATAGATAGTTTTCGAGTGATAATGATTCTTGTTATTTTTGTAGGGGACCCCATCAAGAGGCTTTTTGTCCAGATTTTGATGGAAGATCATGGACGGGGACCTTCATAATATGAGGTGGATACTGTCCTATTTGTAGAGAAGACCAAAAGTTGGTGTATGGTTTGTGGTAACAGTGGTTATTCTGCAGCTATGTGTGCTGTCAATCCAGATTCGGTAAGTTTGTGGGCTATGCTCAAAGGCCATATTATGTGAACGCTTATAGTCAAACGACATAGACTCGGCAACTAATTCTATCATGGAACAACTAGCAGCAGCAATTTCAACAGAAACAGCAAAACATGCAGGACAACAACATAGAGTACATGCTAAAGGAGATTATGGAAAACTAAGAACATTTGGTTGTTAAACTTAAAAATTGGTAAGTAATTTAGAAAAAGTTGGAGAATCAGTTGGGGCAGATGCAGCAAGCAGTATATACCAGGACTCAAGGTGGTTTGCAAAGTGTTACTGAACCTTCCAATTGTTAGTCTCCTTAGGTAACATTTTAATAATGACAAACTAACAAATAAATCTTTATAGGAAAAATGATGCATTATACTGGAAGATTGTCGATGGTAAAAGATAAAAAAAGCAAGTTATTAAAGATCTCTCTAGGAAAGGAAGAACATCCAATCATAAGAAGATCACGACACTCAAACAAGCATAGCAACCAAATTAATATCTTGGAAATGGAAGGAGAATCACCATCCCATAATCAAGGCAGATTAGATCAGTCAAAAAATCAGTCAGGATCTAAACAAAAGAATAAAGGACACAACCGTTATGTGGACATCAAGATTAAAAGGAAGGATAGATCACGAACATAACTGATATGGATGTGATACAAAGTTGTATATGGATATATATGATATGGACATATCAAATGGCTACTTTCCTCAATCAAAGAATCAATTTAAATGCTTGATTGAGAAAAAATCTTTTGGGTTTCCTTATGATAAGTAGCATCCGAAGATTATAAAAGAAGAAGAGTGAAGATATACACTTTTCACGCAACTTCAAGGAGAAAGTCTCATTCTTAGTCTTACAAAGCTCTCAACTTTAGTTTACAATTGTTATATAAAGAGTAGGATCGAGTCAACTTTGTAATATCAAAACTTATGTCACAATTGTTAGATAAAGAGTAGTTTACAACTATTACAACTGAAGTTGTATCACAAGATCTGAAGAGCAAATAAGTCTTCAGAACTTATTTCCGATCATTGTACTCGAGCCATACTTTCAATGATCTAAGGAAACTTTGAAACCCAAGGGAACTGGACGTAGGCACTACATTGGTGTGTCAAACCAGGATAAATCTTTCTGTTATTACTTTACGTTTTGTTATTTACTTACTTAATTATTCTAAGTTTAATCTGTTTACGAAGTATTCTGATCTGTAGGCGAGTCGACTGTAAGGAGTCAGTAGTTGACTCACAAAAGAAAATTTCAGTTCATCCCCCTCTTGAATTTTAATTGATATTAGAGCAGGCCTCACATATAACATTTCTTAACCACAAGTGAGCAAAGATCAAATGGTCAATTATCAGATTCCTGGTGCTCTCCTTCAGGATGGTCACTGCTCCACAAGACCATCATACTTTAATGGGCAACATTACTCTTATTGGAAAATAGGTTCAGAATTTATGTCCAATCAAATGACTTCCAAGCTTGGGTTGTCATTAGAAAGGGTCTAAAGTCAATTTTGGGACTTAAGGAGAAGTCAAAGGACAAATACGAAAAATCTAAAAGTATTGACTTAAAAAACCTTGAAAGTTTCGAGGTCACAAAAGAACAACAAGAGGTAATTCAAACTAACACACATGCTATAAGTTTACTTTTGTGTGCAGTTAGCAGACAAGAATACGATAAGATTTCAACGTGTGAAACCGTAAAAGAAATGTGGGACAAACTGGAGGTAACCTATGAAGGAACCACCAAAGTTAAGAAGTTGAAAATTACTACTCTTTTCAATGAATACGAGTTATTCAAAATGGAGGAAAATTAGGATATTGAAACAACGTTTGGCAAATTCAGTAAAATCGTGTGCGAACTAAAATCACTAGGGATGATCTATCCTCACATCCTGCAAGTCTAGAAATTGATCCAAAGTCTCCCAAAACTTAGAAAACGAAGGTTTCTATTCTGGAAGACGGAGATCTTCATAACATGACATATGAGGAACTGCTAGGTAACCATATTGCATATGAGAAAAATTATATTAGCAGGTTTCTCAAGGATGAAAAGAAGAAAATAGTAGCCTTCAATGCTACTCCAACTGAAGAGGAGGGTATTCGGAAAGATGCTAATAGCAAATGAATGACACCCATCAATCTTGGGATAAGGTAGATCATGAGACAGATACAACAAAGATCCCCATGAGGCAAAAATAATGATTCAATCAGAAATGATGAACGTTGCTGCTACTGTGGAAAGCCTGGCCACTTCAAACAAAATTGTCCAAAATTAAATAGAAGAACATCCAGGAAGAACCAAAACTTTGGATCCTGGAGTGATGCAGATAAAATTGAGGAAGAAATAAAAGTTGCAAATATGTGCTTCATGGCAACAGGTAAATCTAGTGAGGTAAGGCTACACAATTGTCATAATTGTAATACTCTTGAATCTAACTTAGATATGATTACTGACAAACTTCAAAATTTTATAGATGAATATAAAAACTCGCCCAAGAGAAGAAAAGTTATGAAGTTTGATTTAAACAAAAACTCGAAAAAGAACAATGAAACTGGCAAATAGAAATTGAAGCATGTCAAATTGAAATTGACTTACTTCATGAAGAGCTTGATGATGCAAAAATAAAATTAAAAAATTTTAAGGCATCCCCAAGCCATAGTTTCGTAAGATCAAACTCTTTTAAAAACTATTTGAGTTCCTTATTAGGGTCTTTTAAATTAGCTAAGAACTATTTCTCCTATCGAGGGCCTGTTTATTTCATCTGTGGACAAAGAGGGCACAAATCCTATTGTTGCAAGAATAAGCCAAAAAATATGTGGGTTTAGAATCCCAAAGGAAGTACATCTAACCCACAATGACCCAAGACCGCTTGGGTACCTAAGCAGAATTAATCTTCTTATTTTGCAGGAACATACATGCAAGATCTATCAAAAGGAGGGATTGATAGTGGATGTTCCAGAAGTATAGCTGGAAAGAAAAAGTTTTAGTGATAATTTTGGAGACAATATCACCAGAGTCGACTACACCTCTTTCAGAGTCGGCTCTTGAAACTGAAATGATAAAATAAGATAAAGATAAATTTCCTCCAGGAAGATACTGACCTCAATAAAATCTTTGTTCCTATGACAAGGTCAGAATCAAACATGAATGTCCTTATATGTTGATACTCTCAAATATTTTAAGCTACCTCATTTTTTTTAATTTTAGTGAAACAATTTCCAAAATTTAAAAATTTGTTTTAAAAGTTTGTTAAAAAGGGGGAAAAATTCTTTATGTCTTTAAAAAAATTAATTATTGATATTACTGCATGCTTTAACATTATTCTTGATAATTCTAATATTTTCTTGTGAGAATTTTTTTCATTCTGATGAAAGCTTCATCTCATGAGTAATTCCCCAAACTCATGACTCAGCAAGGAACAAACTTTAGTTGACTCTCCAACAACCGGAGTAGTATACACAACTCTTGGAAGTTGTTGTACTTAAACTCTCTAAATCCTGCATCAACTACTTTAACTTAATCTATCTCTTAAGATTGTTCCCAGAACATGATATAATGTTGTACTAATAGTCTATTTAATTGCTCTATGTATTTAGGGCCAAGTATGTTAGCGTTAAGTATTTTCTAATCATGATCTTGAATAAATTTGGATCTTTTCAAAAAATTCTTGATTTCTCAGAAAAAGATTTGGTGTCAATATTTTATGAGTCATATTTTTTGACAGAAATTATTTTACTTAGTCCAATTCTATTATTGGAAGAAAGATCTTGAAAAAGATTTAGTATTAATGATTTATGATTCATATTTTTGGACACAAATCATTTTACTTAGTACATTTTTTTAGAAGAAAGATCTTCAAAAAATTTAGCATTAATGACTTACGAGTCATATTTTTTATCACAATATTTTTTTACTTAGTCCAATCTGACTTTTTTTTTACCAAAACCTTTATATGTTGTGAAGGACTTTGTTTGTAGAAAAACTCGGTGCTATATATATTTTTCAAAATCTCTAAAAGTCTTCTAAAAAAATTTTTGGCACAAAAATCGTCAACTACTTTCTGACCCCCCCTTCCCCCGTCCTTTCCTTTCAAATCTTCCCCCTCACACACCACCTTTTTCTCTTTCTTCATCATTATTTTCTCTGCGCGTCTCTCTTCCAACACTCTTCCACCCTTTCATCTTCAACCCTAACCCTTGGCTCTCCTCTTTCAATCTATCTCTTCTCCTCCTCTTTTCTCTTATTTTTATACTCATCTATCCACCTCTTCCCTACTATGACCAAAACCTGTTCAATGGCTAATTTCACCAAAACTTTCCTTAATCAAAAGTCCTCCAACCTTGACCCTGTCCTTATCTCAGAGTCCTCTGAAGAATTCTCCTCTCACTTTATCTTGTCAACTATGTCCAAGAAATATACCGTTTCTAGCCTCATGTTATTCTCTAACAAAAGGAGATCCTCTCCTCTGGAGTCTCTTCCTCTGGAGGACATGCATAAGTTCTGGACTTTTACTCATAAGGAGAAGTTTCTTACCTTCAAGAATCGCCCTATTATGCCTGGACGAATCGCCAATCTCTCCCTCCTAGAGGAATCCCACTATAATATTGGTCATTTTGTCAAAGCTCAAGACTTGTTGATGATGCTTTGCCTATGTGGTCGGGAAGTTTTTGAAAATCCCATCTGCATGTTTTTCGCTAATCTTCGTCTGTCCCCTGACAGCAGGAAACTGGAAACCCTTTTTCGTTGTACTCGTATTGTTCTAAATGACTTCTTATTTGAGAAAGTATTTGACACCAAATTTTTTGGCGTCATACCTTTCATGAACGTCACCTGGCCTGAGAATTTTGAAGTTAGTTTTGATGAACAAAGAAGGTTGTCTTAGATCCTGACACAAATAACTCTGTTTTTGGTTATCTATCCATCTGTTTATGCAATAGGATTTTGGCCCATATCATTCCAACCACCTTGATTCCTCAAAACGGGTCTCTCAATAATGTGACTTAAATATATGTATTTATTCTTTACTACCTGATCAAAAAATATAAAATCAACTGGAGTGCCTGGATTCGTGAATACGTGATGGAAAGTGCAACTGAGTTTTTTTGGATTGATTATCATAGTTGATTGTTTTTTTTATCCTTTTTATAACTATTTTAAGGATTATCTACCCTTATAATACATATATTATCAACTTTGTGAGCCCAGGAGGGGGAATAAGAAGATAGAACATAGGGATAGATAGAACAAGGTTCTTATTCTTTTATAAAATAAGGAATTTGAATTAGCGACTAGGATATGGATATACCTAGAAACTTTATATTTTTCACATATAGGATGATATCTTCATGCATCTAATTGGATTGTTACATCCCAACTCAACGATGTAGTTGTAATGTCCAAGTTAGGTAGACGATTAGAGGTCAAGAGACCATCATCATGTGATAAACCCTACGAATCATCAACCAAGATAAGTTATCTAACGAATGAAGTTTAATAGCGTAGTATGATTTTTCACAGTGCCTTAACCCTGGGTTTTCATCCATTACTTGTCCAAAGTCTTTACTTTTCCGCATTATATTACTTTACTTTTAATTACAAACTTTCAAAATTCTCTTGGTTAATTTATCTCAATAGTTGAACTAGAATTGGATAAGTTGTCAAGACAAGTCTCTGAGGGATCGATATTTGACTTTAATTAAGGCCACTGTATTACTTGGTGAGATCACATACACTTGCATGTGCGCTTGGGAACAACACTATCACACCCCACCATTATTGCCCAATTAAAACCATTACCACATAACCAAGACCACCATTTAATTTGTTATTAGCTACGACCATAAGTAGTGGTATCATCATACCAACTATAACTTGCAAGCAATGTCCTTAGCCAACCTTTTTAAAGAAGGGATTCCCATGTACCCATAGATAATTACATTATTAAGTTTGCATAGGGGATTCCCATGTACCCCGCAAGTATATTCACTACTTAGTTTGCTTGGGGATTCCCTTGTAACCCACAAGGCTTTCAATTAAACCAAACCATGATCACCAAAACCTCACCACTTAACTATTTAAAACAATCAAATTCAGTTTAAGTTTCATTACCAAGTTATACCATGCAATAGTTCCATTAAAAGTTCAACAATATAGTAAAAGCATTCTCATAGGCATTTTATCAAACACATTGGGGGCATAGTATTTCCAAAACCAAAATCAAGTACCAATTAAACCATTTCCATGCAATCAAATATCCAAACCGCTATTTAAAACATGTGAATCCATAATTAAAACATGGAAAACCATAACCAAACCATTACAACCAAAACCCCCAACATATATTTGAAACTCCAAAACCATACAACAATTATGATATGAAAGCGATTCATAAAATATGCCTTTAGTTGGAACTAACAATGAGGAAGAAGTATCTTGCCTTATATTAAGAAGAAGATGAGAAGAAATTACCCCTATGAGCCTTAATTGACCACCTTGAAGGAAACCTTAGCTCTTGCTTAACCCAAGAGCCTTGAGAGATTTTGAGAGAGTTTAGAGTGTTCGATTGATTTCAAATAGGTTAATGAATCCCAAAAGGTGTTTTATATCATGGGGTCCCAAGGAGTTATAAGGGGAAATGTCCAGAATACCCCCACTTAAACTATATAAAAAAATCCCATAGGAGGTTATGACTACCCCCCCTCATTCGTACCCTAGGATACGAGTGGTACCCACCACTCTTACCCCAAGCAGAATCCCAACCCCAACACTGACCAACCTACGACTCCAAAGTCCCACTTGTACCTAATTACATGATTGGTACCCATAAACTGTACCCCAGGTAGAATAGAATCAAAAGAAATTTGACAGTGTCCAACATATGAGCCAATGGTATGACTCGTACCTTATCTTATGGCTCATGGTGAGCCACTCATACTCATACCAAAAACCAATCCAACCCACCATCAACACTGATCAACATACGACTAAGACCATACCAACCGTATCCTATCATACGACTAGTACCCCTTAATCATATGATGTCCAGAAACTAGAAATCCAGGAAATTTTCTAAGGGTCTTAACCCATGGTGTTTCAACTTTACTCTGCAAATGGAAGAATGGGTTCAATAATGAAAATTCATTCAATGTGGTTGTGCGTGAATGGGTAATCATAGGATGCTATTTTTTGAACCATAGTGCCATGAGTGGCAAGGTTTTTGTTGCATTTCTTGTATATATGAACATCTAGAACTCACCCCGTGTGTGTATTATGTTAAACACTTTGTTGAATTATAGGACATGATAAAGGCATTTCTTGTGAACCAATTTCATTTAACTTTTGCTTGAGCCACCTTACATTATTCCCAGTTTACCCCCTTTGAGCCATATAAGCCTATTTCTTTGACTAACTGCATTAAAGAATAACGCACCTCTGGGGAAGAAAACTTATGAGATCATCTTAAGATTGGGACTTTGTAAATTCTGGATTAACCCATATTAGGGATGCAGGCAAGGCCCTCTTATGGCATCGAGGCAAGTGGGAAAGACGACCTATGCACAAAGGCGTGAACCCTTATAATGCATTCAATAAATTCTCAAAAAGGTGAAGACTGTGATGGAAGTTTTTTCCCACACTTAAAAGGAACATTGTTACCAAAGACCATGAGATGGACCTAGTACTCCGTCGTAAGAAGGGCAAATATTTAACCTTGGGATGGACCTAGCACTTCGTCATAAGAAGAGCAAATATTTCATACATGAGGCTACGATTGTAAAACCCGCACAAAGGGCCATAAAAGAAGTCTACACAACCTGATAGAAGGACTTGGGACTCAATTCCACATACACAACTATACAGACTGATCATCCGATAATAATAAAACTTGGAACCATCATACAATTGGGTTAAGGATGCATGAAAATGTGGCACAATTAAATACTTATTTGTGCACAAAGCTATATTAAAACACAAAGTCCACTCTATAAAAGTTAATTTGAGTATAACAAAGAGCAATAATCACTCTTCTGCTATGCACTAAAATGTCTAAGAGATGTATAGATTTAGATGAACAGTAAAATTAAAAAAATATTAGGTATCCCTCCATGATATACTGAGGTGCATAAGGCTAAATCTCTCAAGAGTCTAACATATGAGAAATGCAAAATGAAAAATTGGTAAGCAAATGACCTTGATCATTAATATAAATAACTCAACACATAAGTACTCGGCATTTTTCAAGCATGTTGTAATGAGAATGTGACTTCTCGAAAGGCACTAACAAAAAGGGAAATCTTCACCAAGAAAGACATAGTTAACAAAAAAACTTTTACAAACAAAAAACTATGCAAAAAACATGTCTCATAGTTAACAAATACAAATTTTACTATGTAAAGGAATTAAGTACCAAAAAGCTTTCACACAAGCATATGATAAGTACGCCTAAAACTACAGAAGTGGCATTAAGACCCTGCATAAAGAGTGTAATATAATTTTCTTCTCATAAATTAGGGAGCCACATGAATGCTCGTCATTGATGAGCCCGCAACGTGTCTATATCCAAACAATAATCCTCTACAAAGCAAGAAAGCTCAATCCAAGTAGTCTTTTCTCTCGGAGATAAACTGTTAACACTAAATTCAAACGATCATCTCCCATTGCCAAGATTAAAGGCATGGCTCTTCTATACCAAAAGGGCAGAGGATGAGCGAATTTGAGAAATTCCAGCCAAAAAGCTCCCTCATAGGAGGTCCTGCGAGTACTAAGGTAGACTTTAACTAGAAGAGAGATACCTACAAAGCAAAGATGCACGACTATCTAGGCCTGTTGAATGTTGAACCACCAATATCGGAGGAAGAGCTCATGAAAGTGGAGGAAATGAGTGGGGGCACCCACTATAAACCTTTCTTATCCTCAGGTTTTACCTTACCCTCATCAATAACCTAAGAAAAATTATCTAAGGATGAGTTAAGGGATAAAAAATAAGGATAAGGCAAAAACTATAGGAAAAAACCAAAACAAAATAAAGATATTTAAGCGATACAAAGAAGGGCACCATGAAAAGGGATCGAATCTCTCCTAGTCGACCCTCTCTCTATGATAGGGATGAAAAATATAGAGAAGGATGCAGTACTAGATTCAAAATACAACTATTTATAGCCAAACCCTATTAAATGCATAAAGGGAAAAGGATCATGGATGATTGCCACGTGTTTGGATTAATAAATTGGGACGAAACCAAAGTGATGGGACTCAAAAATCAAGGTGTTAGAATAATCCCATCTAAAGACTTGGCAGTTTAGATCTTGATGCATAAGAAGTCAGTTGCACTCCGTACTTTGATCTGAAAATAAAAAAAGGCGAGGAGTCAAGCAAGTCTAATCAACTAGCGTAAGACTCTGCACAAAGACTCACCCTCAAGATATTGGGAACTGTTAGGGTTTTTGCCTTGATTTTCTTACTATATTTAAGTTTTATTTTTTCTTAGAAGGAAAATAAAAGTTACCATAATTACTTTTACTTTTGCTTTTCCTGAAAGAAAAAATATAATTCTTTTCTATATTTGGCTAACCTTTTTCTTGGAGAAAAGATTTTGGACATCTATAAATAGAAGACCCCCTTCTCATACCATAACATAATAGCATTCACAATGTAGTCGTTAAAGTGTCTTTGTTTAGGGGGAGATTTTCTCTCTTATTAGTTTTATGTTTTTTTAATATTAGGTTTTATATGTAGGCCAATTGGCCAAATCATATAATAAAATTATATTTTTAGTATTGTTTTTCGTTGTCATCTTATTTTTCATCTCATAGTTTGCAACTAATAGCTTCCGCATGACGTCCTCTCAATTTCGAACCCAACAAGTAGTATCAGAGCCTATGGTTCAGTGATCTGATGGTTTAGATTGTGGACATGTTGAGAACAAAGTTGCAAAAAATTTGATGATAATGAAGATATATGTCCAAAAAACTACATGTGGAGACGATTGTCAATCATATTTTCAATAATCCTACTATTATATATTTGAAAAGAAAGCTTACTTTTAACCCTATAAAGGACTCCAATGTTTTTAACCCAAAAGGGTTTATATATTTTTAACCCAAAAAGCTTCAATTTTTAAAGCATGTCAAACAACAGTGATATATGAAGAATATATATGAAGAATAAAGATCATGCACAAGAAGAAGGAGGATCAAGAATATTTTAAAGAAAATCAAACCAAAAAGAGAAGATTTGTTAGGGTTTTTGCCCTGATTTTCTTACTATATTTAAGTTTTACTTTTTCTTAGAAGGAAAATAAAAGTTATCATAATTACTTTTACTTTTCCTGAAAGAAAAAATATAATTCTTTTCCATATTTGGCTAACCTTTTTCTTGGAGGAAAGGTTTTAGACATCTATAAATAGAAGACCACCCTTCTCATACCATAACATAATAGCATCCACAATGTAGTCTTTAAAGTGTCTTTGTTTAAGGGGAGATTTTCTCTCTTATTAGTTTTATGTTTTTTTTAATATTAGATTTTATATGTAGGCCAATTGGCCAAATCATATGATAAAATTATATTTTCAGTATTGTTTTTAGTTGTCATCTTATTTATCGTCTCATAGTTTGCAACTAATAGCTTTCGCATGACGCCCTCTCGATTTCAAACCCAACAGGAACACGGCTTGGTAAGAGTATATGAATCATGATGGGTTATCTATGAAGCCTCTACTAGCATACTAAATATGATTAAACTGGACAAAACCCTAGGCGACCTTTACAATAACAACACTATATGACATAAAAATCTTAGAAAATCAATCTTACTCTGAGTCTCTGCATAAGGAAGACTTTACCATCTGCTGACTCAAAAAATGCAACCCCTTTTATTGTGATCCTAGGAGCTAGCATTGGAATCTACATCATGATAAAATATACAACAGAAAGATATGTGGTTAGTACTATTAAATGTACTGACTATGTAAGATAAATACTGTAATAAGTTTATTATATCGAAAAGACTATAAAGTTAAATATGACCAAATATGTATAAATAATTCAACACTAAGAGAGCATAAAGCTAAAGCATGAGAAAAGAGTAGTTATCGAAAGTCCTTCAATAGACTAATAGTGAAACATAGGTTTTTAACTTAACAACTAGGACATGCATTAAATTTAAATAATTGAAAGGAGCTATGGTTGAATAACTGAGCCTAAGAGCTATGGTTGAATAACTGAGCGTAAGATATGATCAGATCATATGCAATATTTTAAAAGGTTTTCTGAGAATTGTAAAATATGGAACCATGATTCATGTTGTAAAGTCCTATATAATTTGAATAACTGGGTCAAATCAACGTTAAAAATAAAACATGAGCCTTGACAAAATCACTTGAAATTTCTAAAAACAACTTAAATTTTATAGAGAATCATAATAACATAAATCTATATGAAGAGGATCTTTCATGCACAAAGTGGCTAAATCATAAATCAAATTTAGCGTGAAACTAAAACATATGTGAAATTTAGAAAACTGTGAAGGCATAATTATTCGATATAACTTAAAATGGATGTTGAGGAGTTTCTTACAACTGATATAAATTATGTAAGCAAACATGAGTCCAACATTTATCTCACGTAGGGAGGACTGCTCTATATCTTGCCATTAATATAAATACTGAAAAGAAGAGAGGATACAATGATCTTGCCGTAGAAATAAAATCATTAAGCCCAACGCTATCTCCAGAAGTGACTTCGATAGTTCAAAAATTTTATTTGCAAAAGGCAATAAGCAAAATCAAAGGGGTCCCAAACAAAATCGAGGAAATAAAACTTTATTATTATGCTAAAGCCCCTAAAATAGGGAAAGATATAACATAATAGAAAAGCTTCTGGATCTAATTTATAATAGAGTGAAAAACGCAGGCTGGAGAAAAAAGTGACCAAGAGTGCATTAGGAACAAGTCTGGATAGAGAAGTCCTTCCATTTTATTTACCCTTCTTGGAAGCAAATGGAAGTGCCTAATATCACAGTGTTTGGGAATCATACGTCATGTCTTAGGAACTTCCAAGAGCGAGATTCATCCACTCCTCTTGATGAAGGCAAGTACCACATCGTGGCACCCTTGAAATTAGATAGAGCCGTTGAAGAAATTGGACCAGCAATGTATCCTCATCAACATGAGGAGCCAGTTTTCTACTCTCCTCAACTTCTCTCATCAAAGGCTAGTTAGATCCCCTTAGATTGTGGAGTCCTCCATAATGATCAGGTACTTTTGATAGAACTCGTAAGTCTCATCATCAAAGAAAGAAGCATGACCATTGTAGAGAAGAGTGGTGGCTAGAGAAATACCTACCACCTTCACTCCAGGCTTTTCCCAAAGTCCTTACCTCACTCTCACTGTAAGCTAAAGTAAGGGCCCTACGAATGGTTCACTATGGTCGAAGACAAGAATGAGGCAAGGATTATTATAAAAACTAAGGGTAAATGCTTTGTACATAGGAGAACTTAAAATTTAAGATGGTGTGAAGCAAAAGGGTATGAAGAAAAAGATTCTATAAAACACGGAATTTATAAGCCAGGAATACCTAAAAAGCAATGCTAAATGGCGAACATGTGGACTGCTATCCAAAGAAGATATAACAAGATACAATAACCGAAGCATCAAAAGCCTTTCTATCATTTCTAATGGCAACGTTTCAAATAATAAGGCAGACTATTTGACTACTTCCACAAATAATTAATAGGCAAACCAAAATATTGAAACCATTGATTCAAAAAGGTGTTTATTTAGTTTTTACCGTGGTACTAGAGACAGCCTCGGGTCTACCAACAAGCAGCTAGGGCAAAGATCTCTTAATAAATAAGATAATTGATTTCAGGAAAAAGGCACCTCAATAGATTTAAGGATCATTTTTATTCAAATAAGTATGCTCTTGATTAGTCAAAAGGAGTATCTCTTGGTTCATTTTTCCGTCTCCCACCCGCAACGAGACTTTGCCCAAAAGACAAAGGGGCTATTTAGGGTAAAATAGCTTCATAAGGATTGGACAAATTTGGGCCGGGTAGGATTGAAACCAGTCCACAACACATAACAACCCAGGATGGAGCCGCATGGGGGAATTTCTCTTGGGCAAAGTAAAGTAGCTCGAGACCAACATCGATGGTGACCTACATTAAAGGATAGACAAAAAGACAATGTGTCAGATTACTTAGGTGCACAACCAACCACAGTTAAACCAAGTCAAATATATAATACTGGATTGATATCCCCCAATGGCTAAAGGACAAGTGGCTATTGTTTATTGGTCATTGTACAGGAGGTTTAAAATGACACTCTCTTATTGGCCATAGGCCGCATGACACCCAATAAAAAGTTACCCCTCCCTTATTGTAAAGCATTCAGTTTATGCTCCTCTTTATCCTCAAGCAATAAAATTCATTAGCTTTGTTCCAAAGCTTTTTATATTTGCCTTAGCTATTTTTATTGTCTTCTTGCTATTACGCTCACTTATTTTGTATTCAGTTCGCGAACAACATATAGCTAACAGAATTAAAGACTACATATAGATACAAATTTGTCCATAATCTCGGCTTTATTTACTACATTGTGTTATCTGTTTACATTACTTACTCTTTTGCAAACTTATACTACTAACACAAAGCTAAAACCATAAAACATGTTCTTGATCCACTAACAAATATAACAATCCCAAAATGGATGATAAACAGTAACGATATTTTTGGATCAAACTATTACTATAGGAAAATTTATTTTCTTAATTTTACATAATTTAGGAATAATTACCACTATTTTTCTACTATATAAATTGAGAGGGAGAGAGTATTAACCAAACCCCAAAAGTAAATATGAGTGAATTGATGTCACCCAAACTATAGCCTCTAAGAAGATATAATGTGGTCGTTGTAAAATTATAGTAACCCAACTAGGTTAGGGCCAATCCCATGAGAAATAGGTCGAATTTGTCTCTTGAACTTGCTAAAGTAGTCGGAAGTGCAAGAAAGTAAATGGGGGAATTTGTAGTAAATAGTAAAAATAACCAGTTGTGAATGCTTCTGATTGTAAACAATCTAAAATGAATACTAGGACTGTGTCCCCCCCCCCCCCCAACTTCTTAACTCAGTAGGTTTCTCATGCTTAATTCAACTATCTCACTACCACACATACAGAATCTGACATGCTAGGTATTACCAATCATCTTGTGAATTCGATGGTAAATCTCACCCTTCATAGGGTGTTGCCTTACTAATATTTGTCCTTGATCCCGATTTAACTATCACCTTGTGGGTTTCAAGTTATTAGACGAGGGTTGATAGCCTCAAATCACATTTGCAATCTTCTTTTCCTAATCTCAATCTCTTGTGAAGATGATCTAGAATACAAGAGGACTCTCAATGTTGCACACCGCTAAGAAAACAATTAAACTGAATAAGATGACAATGCAAGTGTAAATAACAATCTAAGCGAATTCCAATTCTCCTACTTTGATATTCTGCCAGGGTTCTTACAACACTAGCTAAGGGAATTAGCCACTCATAGTTGCAAAATAATTCACAGAATTCAATAAAAAAAAAAAGCATAGAAGTAATCTCACAATAATGAAGAATAAAACCCAAAGTCTCAAATCAATTAACCAACCAAAAACAAAGAACAAGAGAATTCCAAGATCAAAAGTTAATGTTGAAATTAAAAAATGTTTTTAATAGTGTTTTGAGAAAATTTTGACTTTTTTTTAGAATTGCCACTTAATTTATTTGAAAAGAAATTAAAAAAACCTTTATACGATACTTTAAACGATCAAAACAAAAAAATTATTTAAATTTGAAGATTCTGAATAAGCAACTCCTATTAGCGTTTTAGGAAGGTTTTAAGGCACCTAAAATGTCCGCTAACTTACGATTATCCAGACTGTTTGAAAACTATCTTTGACCAACTTTGGAAAAGAGAAGTTGAGTTTTTTGAAAAAGAAAGTGATTTTAGGAAAAGATTTGTATAAAAAAAAAAATTTGACGACTTAGTGAGGGATTTAACCAAGTCTAAGCAATATGAAAAGCAAATAAGCATATAAAAGGGGAGGGAGAGAAAGTAAAAGGCTTAGGCCATCACGCCCAAATCAACGAACCCTGTTCTAATCTAATTGGGCTTTCGACCCATTTTTCACCTGTCCTAATCTATATTTTTTAACCTTCGGCTCGAATTTTGCTTCACCTGTATTAAATACAACTTTGGCTTCGAGGCTCAAATTAATGAATAAATAAATAAATAAAATAAATAAGAAAAATAATGAATAAATAAATAAAATAACAAATGAGACTTTCAAATCTCTTAGCCGCTTCAAGGATGGGACTTTAACCCATTTTTTTTCTGTCAACTCTTTATATCCATATGACACGTGATGGACTTTTGGACTTTCTCTCCGAAGTTGTCTTAATCAGGTGGACCTCATTAGCCCATTGGAAATGCATAGGAAGGGAAGTCCATTTCGACCCTAAATAGGATTCACATAAAAGAAAAGGAGAAAAGAAATTAACACATTCGAAATACGAATAGAAAAAGCAGTAAACAGATTAACACACTCGATAGCTGTTATCTAGATACTGCCTTATTCAAAATCAATTCAAAAGTAAATATTTCAAATGATGTCTCGCCACATCCTACTACTATGACCATTTACAACATCCAAGTTTCAACAATAAATGCATAGATCGGAAACAAGCAACAATGAAAAACAAGATAAGGAAGAGATACTAGATATTCGAATCAAATAAGCAAACACCTTAATGACCTCAAACATGTTGGATGATTCTCCTTAACCCTCCAAGGTTCAAGGATTAGTGCAGACAACATGCTAACATAAAGCATTCGCAAACCAGGCAACATGTTGAGAATATTAGACACATTCAAAAGACTTAGAAAAGTATTCATGTTATGAAGTGTTCATGGGCACACCCCGAAAGCCAAAAGTGAGCAAAGAGTAATACTAAAGGGAATCAAATATAACCTGAAATATGAGCATAATCTGATCATACAAACAACATATGGGCAGATACACGGATTTTCTTCAACTTATCTTCAACTTATAGAAGCAAAGATGTATGGACTTGTCTCCACTATTAAACTTAACCGGATTGTTACTGTCTTACGAGGAGCAGCTACTAAAATGAGTGGATAGATCAATCTTCCAGGAAACACTTCAAGAGAACAACCAACAATTATCATAATTAAACGAGGATTAATTTTTATGAAATCTGACTTATTTCTCTTAAGCAAAAATTAAAGTTCTCATACTCCATGACTAATCCTCATTCAATACCGCAACTTCTCGCTATCATACTTAAATACTGAAGAGTTTTGATTCTTGAAAAGAACATTTTTATTCGACCTTTACAAAACAAAAGAAAATTAAATCCGGAAACTAAGTCTATTTCATCCTCCTCCCTACTTAATTCACCCCAAAGGAATTTGTATATGTTAAGAAGGTCATGGAAGGATCCTTTAATGATATGACTTTGCTTATGGAATTACTCCAATGTTCCCATTGACATTATGTGTCAACAAAACTTGGGAGTGATCCTACTAAAAAAAAGGAAAACAATTTCTTAAGCCTAAAATTTCAATTAGGTAAGTAATGGAGAAAACAGAAGTGATGGCTAAATGAGTGAAGTAAACACTGATTAACAAAGATTAAAACCAGTTATGGAAAGAAATACTACGCTCACTACAGACATGCACCCACTATGCCCGTTGGCCTCAAAGGTCAAAACAGTTAGAAGGTAGTCTGAATCCGGCCAATAGAGTAAATGAAAGTCATCATCACTGACCTTAGATTAAGAACAAGATTTAGGAAAAACCGGAGCGAGTCAAAACTAAACTACACTTGAAAAGACGCAAATAGACTAAAAACTTTTGAACACCACAACAGCTAGTCGAATCGTAATACTCGAAATATGTAGATGGCATGTAGGGGATGAATGAACTCTAATGTTACAGCAGTTTCGAGAGAAACCACAACAAAAACATGAAATTTAAGCCATCCGACCCAAAATTCCAAACAAATTAAAAGAAAAATTACACATTTAACTTTCATTCGACAAATTTGAGACTAGTCGATGATCTAGCATCTCACAACGGGGTCTTTAACTCAGGATAACACAATGAACAGGGAAAGGCAACAACTTGATGATAGACGATGCTTTAACCAATCAACATATCAACACAAAAATATGCTCAACGAAACCACAATATGGGATAACTGATGATTCAACAAATGTCATAACGATCAATCAAATCCTACAGCCGATGAGGCCTCTACAGCTAGTCCCAGCATACAAGATTATCGCGAATAGTACTATATCTAAGGAATGATGAGATGAAGCAGAAATAACTAAAACTAAATGGAACGAAGCATTACCTATTTTGGAGCAGCAAAACGGAACCTCGAGCTAACGCTGGACTCACAACCACCGGAAAACATCATCACCGTTAACTCAGAAAATCTAATTACCCGACGAATTTTTGAAAAAAACATCCACTAAAAATATTGAGTTTTTGCTCGAAGGTCTTTTTTTCTTCTCCCCCTTTTTTTGTGTTTCTACATTTAGAAAATTTTTCCAACCTCTCTTCCAGGCTCAATCATGAGCTGCTTATATAGAAAACAAATTAGGGCTCCCTCTTCAGCCTTGAACGACGTCGAATTAGGGTATATCGGGGCAATTTTGGAAGTTAAAAGAAAAGAGAAGATTTTTTCCTAGGATTCCCGCTCACGACAAAGGTTTTCCCTCAACAAATTGTACCAAATCCATTGCTAATTAAAAAAGTTAGCCAATAGAAAGGGAGAAAGAAGAAGAATCTTCAAGAGCCAATGAACATTCTCCACCTATGTACGAATTCGTAAAACCCTATCCGCATCAAACAAAAATTGAACGTTAGAGGACACCTGTGTTGTCTTCTAGACGATTCTTGGATTGCTGACACCGAGTCTTGGTTCGGGTCAGAACTGGGCATGGGTCTATTATCGGGTTTTAGGCTATTGTCGATCGGTTATAGTCGGGTCGAAGGTCGGTGATGGTCCGTTTGATATTGAAGTTATTTTGGTGTTGTAAGCGTATTTTTGTGGTTGTTCGGTTGTTTGCGATTTGGGATTATGTTGTTGTTCAATGTTGTTGCTGTTGTAATGGAGAAAGAAAAAACATAGGTGGGCCGGGTCAGGTCATAAAATTGGGCGTGTGTGTGTAATTGTCGTTGTTGTGGCTCTTATTTTGTAGATAAATGGACCTGGGCAGCTGATTTGGTGACTTTTTAGGTTATTTAGAAAATAAACCCAATTAGCTTAGGTTCGGGCTATTTATTAAATAGCATATTAATAGAATTTTTGTCAATTGTGTTTAAATTTTAACCTAATTGAAAGTTAATTGGCTAATTATATTGCAATTGTGGCCAAACTAACCTCAATTAAAGTCAAATTTAATATATTGGCCAAATTGAATTAAGATTTGAAACAAATTATCAACTAGTTTAATTCCGAGCTTCTTGATAAAATTGAATGAATATTTCTCCAAATAAATTATTTTTCAGAATAAATCATATTTGAATAAAGATTTTACCCAATTGCTAATTTAATCCTGAGCTTCTTGATTAGATAAAATTGAAAGAATATTTCTCCAAATAAATTATTTTTTTCAGAATAAATCATATTTGAATCTAGATTTTACCCATTTGAATTAATTTTCAAGATAAGCTTTGATTAAAATTTGATATTCCGTAAAATAGTTATTTAGGTAACAAAATTATATAATCTTGTATAATTGAATACGATAATGTATAATTTCTACTTAAAATGATAAAATTATGTACATAAATATTTTGAAAAAGTTTTTATTCGGATGAAATAAATATTGTAATTTTATTTAAAATTGAAGAAACTCGAAATTAAACTTGGTTGTGGAGGAAAAAAATTATGTGTCAACAACTATTCCTTCCCTTTGGGTAGGATGAATGCAAGTAATCCTAGGCAAAGGGAGGTTGACGTTCCTAATTTTTGTCTGACCATAAATTCAAAACTGAAAGAGGTTGGTTTTCGCACGAGTTTCAAAGTTAAGGTCAAACCCTGGAATCAGGTTTTCTACATATCTCAGGTTACATAAGAATTCAGGTCACTTGTAGTTCATAAAGATTGATTCAAACCACAATTTTTAAAAAAATTTACAAGTTATAATGGTTTTGAAGTTTCTGATGAAACTGAAAAACTAGAGAATATAGGGATTTGGGGGAAGGTTGGAATGCAGTCGAGTTTTCAAAATTAATCCCAGCCTACATATCCTCGAGACTCAGGGAATCAGACTGCTTGTAGTTTGACTCGATCGGTAGAAAAGATAGTCTCTTATTTTAGACGATCTTTGGCTCGGATTGAGTGACAAGTTGATTGAGTTGCGGAAAAAAAAACTTGTAACCTCTTAAACATGAACGCGGAGCTCTTCACATCCATAAGTAATAATTTACCTAGATATTATTTCCAAAACTCTAGATGTATTGTCACCTGAATTTGAAAGAAAGAGAAGGTTACCCTAGGTATGAATTTAGAAATATCCCGAAAGCGAAGCTGAAACCAGAATATTCCAAAATACCCGCATGCCTTCTAACAAGGGTGTGGTTTAATTGGTGGTGGTGATCATCCTTTTAGCTTGCGTCCAAAGAGTTTAACGTCCTTCTCTAGACTATGTCCCATTTTGCTACTAAGAAAGAGTTCCACGTTGTGCTGCGTCCTATCTGGAGTCGTCCGTACCTGTGGTTCTGATTTGAGATTTTCATCCTCTTAATGTTCTCGACAATATCTCAAACAAAAATTGTTAGTGCTAAAGATAATTCATGAAAGAGGCATATAGTCTTTACCATATCTCCACGCGAGTTGTTTCCTGAAAAACAAAGTCATCCTTCTATGTACCTGTTTGGAAGGAAATAACCTGCAACAACAGACACAACAACCCTCTTGGTTGTTGCATAATTATCTCCTTTGTCGGTTAAATATGTCTTCAAAGTGAGGTGGCTCTTTTGGGCACTGAAACATTTTATGCAGAACGGTCCCTGTGACCGTGTAATCTTATGCTGATGTGGCAACCCTTTTTGGTCACCTATAATGCTTGTTGTATAATGACCGCTACGGTTATTGCCTACAATTCTTCACATATGATTTTGGGTAAGTCTTGCACATCTTTTGTATCAATACGGCTTATAAATTTTCCTTGAATTATCAATTTTTGGATAATCTCACACATTATTTGATGTTGGTTACAAGGCAACTTACAGATATCCTTTGAATTACTAGCTTCTAGGTGATCCTGCACATTATCCGACCTTGGATAAGAGATGGCTTACAGATATCCCTCCAATCGCTAGCTTTCAGGTATTCCCGTACATCATCCAACCTTGGATATAATATGACTTATAGATATCTCTCAAATTGCTAGTCTTCGAGTAATCCTGCACATAATTGATCTTGAATATGATGCGGTTTTATAGAGAAGCCTTGGACTCATCAATTTGATAATCTTGTGTATTCTTCTGTAAGAATTTAGTTGCGACTTATGGATAACCTTCAGACTATTAATTTTTGGGTGGTACACTATCTGATTAGGATGTTGTTGCGGCTTAGGAATGACCCATGGACTATCAACTCATAGGTAATCTTGCGCACTATCCTATTTCAAATAATATGACTTATAGATGACCCTCAAACTGTTATTTTCTAGGAAACCTCATATATCATCCATCTTCAGATAGCAACTTAAAGGCGTCCCTTAAAATCGCGTGCTCTTGATGCATTCAGATGCTAATTCATAAAATAATGAGATATCCTTAATACCAGTGTATGCTATCTTCTATGTCAATAGATATTGATGATGATATCCTTGATGCCAGCGTATGATATCTCGCGTGTTAACAAATATTAAATGCTGATGATATCCTCGACGCCAGCATATGCTATTTTGCATGTCAATAGATATTGATGATGACGATACTCTCGATGCCAGTTTATGTTATCTCGCATGTCAATAGATATTAAATATTGATGATATCCTCAATGCCAGCGTATGCTATCTCACATGTCAAAAGATATTGATAATGATGACATCCTTGACGCCAATATATGCTATCTCGCATGTTAACAGATATTAAATGTTGATGATATCCTCGATGCCAGCGTATTCTATCTTGTGTGTCGATAGATATTGATGATAATGATATCCTCGATGCCACTTATGCTATCTCGCGTATCATAAATATTGAATATAATGACCCTCTCGGTAGTGAAATGAGATGAAATGGTCCTCTTGGCAATTGAATGAAACAAAATGGCCCTCTTGGCAATGAGATAATATGAAATGGCCCTCTCGACAATGGAATGAAACAAAATGGCCCTCTTGGAAATGAGATGATATGAAATGGCCCTCTCGGCAATGAGATGATATGAAATGGCCCTCTCGGCAATGAGATGATATGAAATGGCCCTCTTGGCAATGGTATGAAATGGTCCTCTTGGCAATGGAATGATATAAAATAGTTCTTTCAATGATTTGAAAACAGTTTCACCTTAGTTCATTTGTCTGCGCTTTGCTTTCTATATGTATCTATACTCAAGGTAGACAGTTAGTAGACACAATGTCGCTCTCACTAGCGACCACAGTCAAGCGTTATGACAATTTAATGACGAATAATGAGCATCATGATTTGAATGACTTATTCTTCTTTTAATCTTTTCTTTTTGAAGACATAATTAAATAGCAAATCCATCGGATGCAAGTAAATGGGGCAAAGTCCTTATTTGGGGATTACTCAAATACCGTTTTCTTCGCTCCAAGGCGAATTTTGAGGATGACTTTCTGCTCTTCCTCCTATTGAGTAATCCTTTGATTGTTGTATTTATTATGCCGACTCCCTTGAATGTACCTGTGCTCAAGGTAAATATTTAGTAGACACAAAGTCGCTTTTGCTAGCGACTATTTTTAGGAAAATTCTAAATACAATATTCATAAAGAATATAAGACGTCTTTGTTTGTCCTTCATGGTCTCAAGAAATGAGATAGATAATTCAAAAAGTCCTTGATAAATGGGTCTTAAACCCGTTTTGGGACTACCCAAAAATACTGTTCTTGAGCATTATATGCTTTGCAGTGGCTCGCAACTCGCTTGGGGATTTTGAAAAAGATTTCCATCTTTGAATATTTATCCCTACATCCATAGAAAAATGATTATTTTTTGAGTGAAACTACTCCGTGTTGACCTTCTTCGATCCTTGGTTTGCTCCTCGCCATCTTTCGGATATTCCGCCATGTTGGTACTTCCACTCTGACTCCCCGTCCCAATAGATGCCTAGGCAATCACTAAGTAAAAGATTTCTATAATTTTCGAAAGTAGTCTTAATTTTAGAAATTAGCTTTGAAAAGTTTTGTAAAAGCTTTTAGAAAATCTCTGCCAATTATGTCATGTACAAGCCCGACGAACGTCTTCCTCTTGGTTCTGACTATGTATGATGCTTGATGCAGATTGCTAGGGATTCAGCATCGCCGAGGCTCTTTATCAAAAGTTCTATCACAGCCGGAGATTTAGTCTATCTAGACTTGATCACAGCTGGTGATTTTCAAAACTTGACTTTGACCTCTGGTGCTGGGGGATTTGAAATATATCTCAATATATTAGTAGAAATTTTGAGGGTCCTCAAAATTTCTTCCCCAGTTTAAAGTAGTTTGAGACGATCTCAGCTCGAGAGGATTCGAAGTCTTTGTTGGTCATCGTTCTCTTTGTTTTTGGAAGATGATCTTCCTTTTGTGAATTTTCGAGATTTCTTCTCGAAAATTCTGCCCCAGTTTCCATTTTCTGGGGTTATATGATCGAGATGTTGGGGCATCTACGTATCCCATTAAAGCAGGAATCAAGTCAAACGTGGTTCAGTACTATGCTAGGGACATATAGAAAAATCAAATGGGTTGATTGAAGCCGACATATACCGCTTACGTATCCCTTTTGTTGGGAATTCAGGTCATCACATAGTTCATACATAAAAAAAAGGATAAATTCTCCTAAGGGATTGACCAAAGCCGACATAGGCCGCCTACATATCCCTTTCTTAGAAATTCAGGTCAAATGTAGTTCGTACATAAAAGAAAAAGGTTCTAGGTAATTACACATGATAAAACAAATACTACTATAAATCCTATTACAAATAAACCAAGTAAACAAAAACTAAAACATCCTTCAAACATAGTACTGCTTTACCGCATCGAAATTGATTGGCTTGGTCCACTCTTTGCCATCCATCTCAGATAGAATCAGAGCTCCTCTGGATAGTACCTTGCGAACTATGTATGGCCCTTGCTAGCTCAGAGCGAACTTGCCTTTGTCCTCTTCTTGGTGAGGGAATATGCACTTGAGAACCAATTGCCCGACTTCAAATGTTTGAGTTTATACTTTTTTGTTGAAGTCACGGATCATCCTATGTTGGTACAACTGGTCATGACACACGACAATTATTCTCTTCTCATCGATCAATATGAGTTGTTCATAGCGAGCACGAACCTATTCTTCATTACTTAATTTGGCTTCTTGAATAATCCTTAAGGAAGGTATTTCAACCTCGACAGGTATCACAGCTTTATTTCCATAAACAAGTAGATAAGAAGTTACCCCGGTAGAAGTTCGAACTATTGTACAATACCCTAGTAGAGCATAAGGCAACATATCATGCCACAATCTATTATTTTCGACCATCTTCCTTAATATCTTCTTGATGTTCTTATTAGCGGCTTCCACGACTCCATTCATCTATGGATGATATGCGGTCGAATTGAGCTGAACAATTTTGAACTGATCACAAATCTCATTCATCAAGTGACTGTTCAAGTTTTCCCCCATTATCAGTAATGATCGATTCTGGTACTCTAAATCGGCAAATCAAGTTATTCCTAAGAAAATCTGCAACCATTTTCTTGGTGACGGTTCTATATGAAGCAGTTTCAACCCTCTTAGTAAAGTAATCAATAGCAACCAAAATAAATCTATGCCTATTTGACGCCGGTGGCTCTATTAGCCCGATAACATCTATACCCCAAGCTACGAAAGGCCAAGGTGAACTCATCGCATATAGCTCATGCGGAGGCATTCGGATTAAATCTCCATGTATCTGACATTTTGGGCACTTTTGTACATACTTGCTACAATTATTTTCCATAGTCACCCAGAAGTAACCAGTTCTCAGGATTTTTCTAGCAAGGGCAAACCCATTCATGTGGGGCCCGCAAACTCCAGTGTGTACTTCTTTTATTAATTAATTGTCTTCCGCAGTGTCGACACATCTTAAGAATCCTAAGTCTTGAGTCCTCCAAAAAGGATTTCCCCACTTGGAAAATAATTCTTTGCCAAACGCTGGATTGTCTTTTCTGATTATTGTTGGCTTCTTCAGGATATATCCCAAATTCCAAATACTTTTTATTATCATAGTACCATGGCTTTCCGTCAGGCTCATCTTTAATGAGCGCATAATGCTCAGGTTGTTCTTTCAAGCTTATCTCCAAAAGATTAATGTAACTCTGATCTGGGTGCTGTATTATGGAGGATATAGTGGCGAAAGCATCAGCAAACTCATTTTGTATCCATGGGATATGTCTGAAATTAACTTCCTTGAATCTTCCACATAATTCCTGCACCAGCTCTACATAAGGAATAATCTTGGAGTTCTTTACCGTCTATTCTCCCCGTACCTAGTGAATCAACAAATCTGAGTCTCCGATGACTAGCAATTCACGAACACCCATATCAAGCTCTAATTTAAGCCCTAGGATGCAAGCTTCATATTCGGCCATGTTATTGGTGCACGGGAAATGCAACTTAGCTATTACTGTATAGTGTTGGCCTATTTCCAACACCAAAACTACTCTGATTCCTGAACCTTTGAAGTTGAACGCCCCATCAAAGAATAACTTCTATCCGGGATAAATCTCTACAATGTCTTCTCCCATGAATAAAATCTCCTCATCTGGGAGGTAAGTTCAAAGTGGCTCATAATCATCATCAACCGAATTCTCTGCTCAATTATCTGCTAAGGCTTTCCCTTTGATTGCCTTTTGAGTCACATATACAATGTTGAACTCACTCAGCAATATTTGCAACTTAGCTAACTTTTCTGTAGACATGGCTTTCTCGAAAATATACTTCAATTGATCCATTCTCGAAATGAGATATGTTGTGTATGAGGATAGA
Organism: Capsicum annuum; assembly: GCF_002878395.1. NCBI lineage: Eukaryota > Viridiplantae > Streptophyta > Magnoliopsida > Solanales > Solanaceae > Capsicum > Capsicum annuum. The sequence goes on along the minus strand of NC_061118.1, from coordinate 91,483,027 downwards.
TAATGCCTCAACTTTTGTGCAGCCTAGGTTAAAGCATAACACGTCCTTTCTACAAGAGTATAGCAAACTTCATACGACGTAAACTTTTTACTCAAATAGTAAATGGCTTTCTCTTTCTTACCAGTCTCATCATGTTGCCCGAGGACACATCCGAAAGCATTTTTTGAGACTAACAGGTAAAGCAAAAATGGACTTCCCTTCCTTGGTGGAACCAAAATCGACGACATGGCCAAATATTTTTTGATTCGGTTAAAAGCTTTTTGACATTCTTCTGTCCACTCATTCAATGCATCTTTTTTCAACATCCTGAGAATTGGTTCACATATGATTGTTGACTAGGCAATAAACCTTCTAATGTAGTTCAAATGATCCAGGAAATTCATAACTTCTTTCTTGGTCCTTGGCGGTGGCAAATCTTAAATTGTTTTTATTTTGGACGGGTCTAGCTTGATGCCCCTTCTGCTGACTATGAATCCCAGTAATTTCTCTGATGGCACACCAAAAGCACACTTATTAGGATTCAACTTCAAATTGTACTTTCTTAATCTATTGAAGAATTTTTCTAGATGGGTTAGATGATCCGAACTCTCGCAGAGTTTGATAATTACATCATGTACATACACTTAAATCTCTTTATGAATCATATCATGAAAAATTGTTGGCATAGCCCTCATGTATGTTGCACCCACATTCTTAAGACCAAATGGCATTAACCTGTAATGATAAACACCCCAGGGCATGATGAAAGCTTTCTTTTATGTATCTTCCTCGTCCATCAATATCTGATGATACCCAGCAAAACAATCCATGAAAGACTGCACTTCATGCTTCGCATAATTATCGATGAGGATGTGGATGTTGGGTAGCGGAAAATTATCTTTAGGACTGTCTCTATTCAAATCTCTATAGTCAACACAAATTTGAATCTTGTTGTCCTTCTTCGGAACTGGGACGATGTTGGCTAGCTATGTTGGATATTTTGTTACCTCCACAACCTTAGATTGAATTTGCTTTGTCACTTTTTCCTTGATCTTCAAACTTAAGTTCGGCTTGAATTTTTGTATTTTTTGCTTAACTGGATTAAACTCAAGATGATCGGTAACTTATGCCACACAATGTTAGTGCTCAATCCTGGCATATCATCGTAGGACCAAGCAAATACGTCTACTTCCGCAACAAGTAAATGAATTCTCTTTTTTGTGCTTCTGCTAAGTGAACACTGACACTTGTTTCTTTGATTTTATCATGATAGCACAGGTTGACTATTTCAGTTTCCTCCAGGTTGGGCTTCTCTCGGTTCTCAAACTCCTCTATATCATCCACTAACCGCTCATTATCATCTTCTTTCCAATCATCATTATTTTTCTTACTCTATTTATCTAAGCCTTGACATGATATGATATTGACAAGTTTTAAATTACTGCTACTGCAATAAATAAATAAACCAAGTTATATAATAATAAGATAATAAAATATATTAATACAATCATCTTTCAAAATAACTTCTTAAATAAAGGAAGGCCTTTTCATTGACAATTGGGAAATAAGTACAAACTATGGCTTATGACCCATACAAATACGGGCCCATTGATGTTGCGGCTTCTGATGGAACATTGTGCATCTTTTTCTTGGAAAAATTGTATGTTTTCAAGCAACCAAGGTTGCATTTAAAGATGGATTTTAGTGTTTTAGGGTAAGGAGCTAGCTGAAGGAGAAGACTCAGGAAATTAGCAGAAAAACACCACTGACGGTCAAAATAGTTGACCATTAGTCTTGCGACGGACCACCAACTTGACCACTAGGCCTAAAACAGAATCCAGTATTTCAGAAGACCCAGTAATGGTCAAAATAGTGGACCACCAGTCTTGCGATGGACCACCAACTGACCACCAGGCCCAAATAGAATCTGGCATATTGAAACACTCAGCGACGACCTATGTGGTGGACCACCAGTCTTGTGATGGACTACCAGTTTGGCCGTCAATTTGGACGCGGTTTTTCTGAATTTGAATTTTAAATCCTTTTTACCTAGGAACATATAAATACCCAGTTTTAGGTTTTATAAGGGATCTTTTGACCTTTTTTGGAGAGTTCCTATACTTGAAACATATTGTACGTAGTTTTTCTATGAGATTCATTCTAGAAATGTGGATCTAGATTCTATTATCATTTTCTCTATTGAAGATTGAAGAACGATAATTGTGACTTTTGTAAGTAAATTCTGAATTAATTTATGAATAACACAATGATTTCTTCTCTTTTTATGATGGAGATGTATGGCTATGCTCCCATAACTAGGGTTATGGGAGCCTTGATGCGAATAGCTATTTGAGGGTTGTGAATCTAGGAGATTTCCATGATTAATTGAAATTACATAAACTCTTCTTCACTTTAATGACTTTTCTTAGTTGCAAACTTGAAAAGTGAGCCCAAGAACATCACTTGTTCAAATAGAAAAGTGTTTGTTGAAAAAAAAAAGGGTTTACATAAATCTAGAGGCTTTAACCTTTGGATAGAGGGTGCATTCCTTAACCGGACCGACCCATGTGAGAATATAGTTGAATAAATAATATGTTCCTTAAGTTTGAAAGAATTAAGGGATAAGCTACTTATTTAGGTTGAGAAACTAATGGGTAAACCATAGAATTCAATTACTCTTGCAATTAGAATTGTTCATTAGAAATTCAAAATAGTTCACAACCCTAGCTGCTTAAGAATCTTGGTAACCATAACTCTAGTTTGATTACTCTTACTGAATTACTAATTGTAATACAATCTGCAATTGGATTACTTTCTATGACAAGCATTTGAATACAATTGATAAATCAAAACCCCACTTTATTTTGGAACCTTTGATCAACAGTCTAATAACAACCATAATACTTAGTGAACATAGTATTCCCTATGGGTATCAACACCCAACCCAGTTAGGTTCTATATTTGACAGCGACAGCTTATACTTTCTAACGAGAGTTGTAATTTGGATATATCACACATGCCTTTTTGAAAGCAATAAAACACGAAAAGAAAGTTTGAGACATAAAAAGGTGGATCACGGGGCCTTATCCGGATCATCACCATTTTTAAAAAATTACTAGTAATTGCCCTTTCATCTACCACGATGGGTGATGGGTTATGATGGAGTGGAGGTCCAATTTTGCAAAGCCTCTCCTGGTGCAACCTTCTTTACCACACTGAACTTTGGGAAATCTTCTGGTACAACATTGCATCCCTTAAATAGATTTCCTATCCCATCCCCAAGACCAATATCATTTGTCATCTCACGCACGGGAAATGACTGGTACAGGAGCGGCAAGGGCCTAGGCAGACTCGTTTTTAACTTATCCTCAATATTATCCTCCTTTATTGGCTGATATCCTAACCCATACATATATTCTTTCTCTGGGACCATAATGGGCTCAATAATTTTAAGGCCCCGCAAAGTTTCCTCGTAGTCTGGGCCTTAATGCGTGTCAAGTTAAGTGTAATTCTGGCCCTAAAAATTTGAGAAGAGACTTTCCAAGTGATTAGTATTTAAACCATATAGAATTTTCTTAAATTTGATGTTATAAATTGAATTAGCTTTCCAACGATACCAATTTCGTCCAAATTTGGCATCAGGGTGAAAAGTTGTGCTCATTTTACTGAGAGTTGTCAGAACTACCCAGGTGTAACGGACGATCCGATGAATCATCAAGTCTGTGATGGACCATCGCTCGGGCCATCACGACCAAGGCAGAAAATTCCTTTCCTGGCCCAAGTGTGACGGCCATGATGATGGACCGTCAAGGATGGACGGACCGTCGCTGAGACTATCGCCACTAAGGCAGTGTGATCTCATCCTAGCCATCGTGCGATGGATGATCTGATGGACCGTCGTACCTGTGATGGACCGTTGATCCGATCATCACATCGAGGCAGTATGTCCTTTTTTTTGGTCATCATACAACGGACGACCCGACGGACTATCGGACTTGCGATGGACTGTCGCTCCGACCGTCGCAGACCCCTTTCAGTATTTTTAGCTCATTTTTAAAAGGGATTTTCGGTATTTTCCACTCTTTTATCAACCATATATATTCCAATAAAGTAAATGACTTTATTCATCATCTAAAACTCAAGAGATCTAGGGTTTCTCCCTTAAGATCAAAGCTAAAACCCTTCTCTAAGAAATCCAAGAACTCACCATGGATACTATAAATTGAGTTGAGATTTAAGTTCCCCAAGTTCAAGGGAAGAACCCTCTCTCAAGAGTAAGAGGAAGTGTTTAAAGCAAGCTTGTTCATCCAATTTCATAATCTAAGGTATGTGGGGTTTTGAACATGGGTAATCTTTCACCCTTGTGCCCAAAGGCTTATTTAAACTACAATTTTCTGCAACTTATGAAATTTTACATGAAATTGAATTAGTATTTTACACCCATTGTTATTGGTTGCAAGCTTTCTATGTTTCTCATAAATTGAGAGTCTAATGGCATGATTTTTACATGTTTTCTTGAGAAATTACAGCTGGGTCTATACCCCATGATTTTAATCCTTGAGAATTTAAGAGTTTCAATATTCTAGAAATTGAAGTATATGAGTATGTTGATATTTTGAGCTAAATTGCTGTAAATTCCAGATTTCTATATGATTTATGAATCTATATGCTATATAATATGCATTTTGATGAGTTTTAACTTGAGATTGAATTATGGGTCATTAACCCTACTTGAGACTTGCAATTTTATGAACTTTTGTGCTATAAGCACCCATGATTCGAGTATTCTGAGATTATTGAGAAATGTTTTGACCTAATGGTCATAGAGCTTTGAAATCCACTTCACTACATAAGATTACAGATTTGATTGTTAGGTTCTTTGGAACCATGAGATTATTTTGAAAGTGGATTTTCATGTGATGAGCGAGATAAACTAAAGGGAGTAGTATTTAGCACCGAATTGGGTAAGTTACTTCGGTTTCTTACCCCAGAACTACGTGCTTGAGATTTTGGGCCTAAGGTAGGGATGATTGGGCTCGAGGCTGAGATAAGTGATCACTGAGTTGAGGTTATACTTCTTGGTAAGAGTATGACGCCTCTCCCCAATATTAGGTTTCTTCTTTAGGAGGACAAGACATTAGACTTCATGTAGCTCACATGGTTTATGTTGATTAAGAGAACCTCCCTAAACTAAAGTATTTTCCATTGAGATAAAATATTTTCCGTAAAGCTTTGAGATGAGATATTTTCTAAAGTGAACGAATTGCTTTTGAGTATTTTCCAAAGTAGAAAGTAGTTTTCTCTACTAATATGAGTTGATCACTGGTTTTCAAACCAAAGTTATATGATTTCGAGTTCCAAGTGTTTGAGTTCAAAAGAGTTATTAGTTCTTGAGCATTAAAGAAGTGTTTCTCTCCATGAGATATATGCATGAGTTGAAAGTATTGTTTAAAGTTTTCTTCAGCCTATGAGTAATGAGAATATGAGTAGAGTATAGATTTTAAATCCAAAGTATAATGACTCGCGAGATTTGTGTTACATGTTTCATTCTACATGATTTATGAGCTTAACATTTTAGACTTATCCAAGCCATGTGAGTCATTCCTATTTGCATGCATGATTTAATTAAAGAGTATTGATATTGTTTTATGTAAATTCATACACCCCCACATACTCAGGACACTCCCAAGTGCTAATCCATATATACATCTATGTGCTATATTGTCTTATAATGTAGGTTCAGGTGCTCATCCCCAGCCTCGTCAGTAATTTCTAAGTACTTTTGTCTATATCTCCCCAGTGGTGAGTCCTCATGGTTCGAGGACCTATCTTCAAATATTTCAATATTTGAGTTTTTATATTATTACTTTCAGTTCAGTTTGAGTCAGTTGGGGGCCTGTCCCAACGGCTCTCGAGTTCATGGAATAGTAGAGGCTTTGTCAGACTAGTTATCAGACTATGGTTATGTTAAGATTTCCAGTATTATGGTCGTTTGGACTGAGTATTATCTTCGTATTTCCTTTCATTTGATATGACAGTGCCAGTGTTTTGTATATTTCTTCTTGAATAAGTTATTATGTGAAGTGATAGTCTCAAAGGGTTAGCTTAGGGCTACTTGTAGCCCTAAGCACCATGTGACGTCCCGGGAGGTGATTTTAGGTCGTTATAATAATTCCTTCCAGATTCTTACCCAAACCCCGACCAGGCTCAAACCTACTTCTTAACATCATAGTTGCAATTATTTTGTAGACAAAAGACATTGAAGCTTTGGGCATCAGATCTTTCTCCACAACACTCACAATTTCTATTGTATAAAAACTACTACCCTTTGAGATATCTTCAATCACCGGCATACAACCATTGGCGTGATTCATATGGCTTCCTTCCTATTGGATGACTATTTCATAATCCATCTAAATAAAATTCAATAACTGATGAAGGGTCGATGAAACTGCCTTTGCGCCATGGATCCATAGTCTTCCCAAGAGCAGGTTATAACTGGGATAGATATCCATAACATGAAATTTAGCCTTGAATTCAGCAGGTCCCATTTGGATGTACAAATTAATTTCATCTGTGGTATCTCTCAACCCTCCATTAAATGCCCGCACATTTACGTGGCTTTGGCAAATTTTCCCTAAATCATAGCCCATTTGAACCAATGTGGAAAGAGAACAAATGTTCAAACCAAATTTGTCATCTATCAATACTCGGTTAATCATATAGTCCCGACAAATGACAGTGACGTGTAAGGATTTATTACGCATCACTCTCTCAAACAACAACTCTTCCTCACTGAAGGATATGCGATGACTTCCCATAATATTTCCTATAATCGCGGTTAGATTCTTGACACTCGTACCTGTGGGAACATATGCTTCATCCAAGACCTTCAATAAAGCTTAGCGGTGGTATTGTAAACTCGTTAATAGTGCCAAAATAGAAATCTAGGCTGGTGTCTTCTCTAAATGCTTGACAATTGAGTAGTCTTTCGGTTACATATGCCTCCAAAATTTCTCGACCTCCCCTTCAGTGATTGGCCTTTTCTATGAATCCTTCCTATTGTTCAAATCTTTAGGAATGTAGCATCGTCTAGATCGTATCATCTTAGGCAACGATGATCTCTACAATAATTTCCTTACTAGGTGGAGAAGTATACACCTGAGTTGAGGCCGTTATTACTATAAATGGGGGTTTCTCATTGACACTTAAGGCAGTTGCGACTCTCTCTATCTTCTCCACATCTTTCATCCTTTTGAACTTTTTTGAATTCACCTTAGTGATGGTCTTGCTAGACACTCATTTGCCATTTATTTTAATCATGTTAACTGTAGCTCTCCCATGATTAGGCAATGGATTACTATTGATATTTGGTGCCAGCGATTGAAGCGTGATGACCTTCTGATCAATCAAATCTTAAATCTTGTGCTTTAGACTAACACAATCCTCAGTACTGTACCCTGCTGCTCCCAAATAAAAGGCACAATATTTATCGGCATGATAAAATCGGGAGTTGGGATTGATAAGTTTTGGTTGGATAGGCTGTAAATGACCATCATTCTTCAATCTCCTAAAGAGTTAGGTGCGACTTTCGGCCAGTGACGTGAATTTCTGAGGAGGTTTTTTTCTTAGGTTTGGACGTTGGGGATTATAATGGTTTTGATTAGAAGGATGAGGTACTTGATGATAATTTGGAGGTGCTTGGATGTTTGTTCGATTATTTGGAAGGGCAACTTGAACATGAGGCTAATAATTTGGCTGCAAAACTTGGGGTAAATATTTTGCTACGGAGCCTGGTATTGGGATTGAATATTTAAAAGTGGATCTTGATATTGGGATTGGATATTTGGAAGTGGAGCTTGGTATTGGAATTGGATATTTGGAAGTGGATCTTGGTACTGGGACTAGATATTTGGAAGTGGAGCTTGGTACTAGGTTGGGTGTAGAATACATGCTAAAAATTTGGTGACGGCGAAGAGGCGAGAATGTTCCTAGGCTTGAATCTCTTCTTCAACTTAGCAACAGAATCAGCAGTGACTGCACCTACATCTTTCTTTTTCTTCTTGGGTAACATAAAAGTCCCAGACGATGCTGGGTTTTGACAATATTTCCTTTTCGAATGCCTTCTTCTAGTAATTCACCAATTTTTACCAAGTCAGCGAAAGTTGCCCTGACCGCGGATACCATCCTAGTATAATATTCTCCCTTCTAAGCGTTAGAAAACATAGACACCATCTCTTCCTCAGACATAAGAGTTTGTACTTTCGCAGCTTCTTTTCTCCAACGGAAGGCATAGTCTCGGAAACATTCATCATTCTTCTGCTTGATCTAGTCTAATGAGTATTAGTCAGGGACTATTTCAATGTTAAATGCAAACCTATCAAGGAAACCTTTATCCAATGCCCTCCAACTAGTCCAAATTTTCAGTTCTTGAGACGTGAACCAATCTAAGGCTTCGCTGCTTAAGCTTCGACTAAATAAGCGCATCAATAATGCCTTATTTTTTCCTACCCCCACCATTTGATGATAATATCTTCTCAGATGGGCCATTGGATTTCCAGTACCGTTAAACACTTCAAATTTAGGGACCATGTATCCTTATGGTAGATCTATTCCAGGGTGAACACATAGATCATCGTAAACCAGACCATCATTATCCCCAGCCCCATGAGATTCCTTAATCCTCATAATCTCTTTATTCATAGTCAGAAACTTCATTTCATGATTGGTTCTCCACTCTTTTTTCTTCTCCTCATAATGGTCTATCTCGGGATTGGTAAAGGAATTGTAAATGTCAGGGGATATGATGACATGAGAAGGATTTAAAAGAGTAACTTGATTTTGAGGATGAGAGGAAGTTGGGTGGTAGGTGGGGAGGACATTTTAGAAATTGAAAAAGTTTTATGGAATTTGAGAGTAGTTTGGTGGGATCTGAGAGGGATTTTGCAGATTCAAAAATGAATTTTGTGGATTCGGAGATGGATTTTGTAGATTTGGGGATGGATTTTGTAGATTTGGGGATGGATTTTGTAGATTTAGGAGCGAATTTTGTGGATTTAGGAGCGAATTATGTGGATTTGGAAGCGGGTTTTGTGGGTTTGAAAATGGATTTTGGGGATTTGGGAATGAATTTTATAGATTTGGAGACGGGTTTTCTAGGGCTGGGGATGAGTTTTGTGGATGGAAAGCATCTGGGTTATTTTATTGATTGGTATTTTGGATAAGTTGAGTAGTGAAGATAGACGATATGTTATTTGGATAGTCCCTGAGAATAGGCATACTAAGGGGAGGGATCTGGAGTGGAGTCCCATGTCCTCTTAGAGTGGGAGCATTGACAGTAATGGCCAGGTTAGCCAAATCCCGAGTACGACTCATCTCCTCCTAAAGCATTTTCAATTTTCTCACTAGTTCAACAATTATCTCGCTTTGCTCCGCTATTACATTGTCCCTGATGGTCAATGCATTTTCTTCATCACTTCCAATCATATTTGAATGATGATTAGGGGATGGGATCTTATGTGCTTTTGATCGGGTGAAGTGAGGATGTTCTGCCAGCTTATTTCAATACGAAGTAGTTTTCTATTATCTGTAAAGTAAAATAACTCAAAGACAGATGTGTTAGTTTCCATATGTGATAAGTAATGCAAGATACTTGACAAGAAGTAACCACACAGAGTTGTTGGTGTCATAGACAAACTGATCCACGCGAGCATAGTAGATAAATTTGTCTTTGACTCAAACAAACACGCATAAATACATAAGGCAGTTATATCACATAAATATTATAATAGTGTGTATCCTCACTGGGGTGACCCTTTTTGAGCTAAGGGTTTGGGCCTAACGGATTTTGAAGAAAACATATGCCTTTTTAAAGCCAATCCATTATCCCCAAACTTTCATAGATATGTAAAAGGGCATAAATGCTTACAAAAGATAGCATAAGAGGGATACAATCTTTAGGGAAAAAAGAGATAACATGAAAGAAAAATGAGGTCCCACGCAGGGGATAGAAAACTAGCTACTGGATGCTCCTTCATTTGCTCTTTCCTTCTTAGCCTTTTTCACCTCCTATCTTATCTGATATCTGTTGATGATCAGATGACTCCTACATAACTGTGCCTTGTTCTCGTAGGTCATTTTTCTATGCTATGAATCTGAGAAACCATGTAATCATCCAAATTGATTAAACACTGCCTAGCATCATCAGCCTCTTGCCTGGCTCGCTTCAACTCTTCTTTCAACATGCGTATGGTCAAGGCATCCTGCATGTGCACCTGTTGGTGCACAATTTCACTTTTTTGAAATTCATCTTGAATCCTATGGAGTCAGATTTGGTGCTCTGATTCTACATCAACAACCCAAGTGGGTACATTTGGCCCCGGGACCAATGCTCCAGCAAGACTCTTCTTCAACCACTCCTTGTAAGTGTCATTGACTTCGGGCTCATACTTGATACGAAAAGAGACTTCCTTTCACCCTATTCTTCTCCATATATCTACCATGTAGTTTTTAAGCGGGGACTCGCCTTCGTCATACTCAGTGAAGAATCTAAGCATAGGAGCGCCTTGGGGTGTCTCCTACTTGATCTCGAATTATCTAAGAAATCTGCCAGGATTATAAGGACGGGCCCCTTCTAAGACCTGAAAGCACTAGAAAAGGCCACTCACCTCCTCGAATGGTGTATCTCCCTGAACGAAGATATTTAATGGACCATTGGACATCATTATCCCTTAATTCCATAAAAGTTTTAAACCAAAATTTCGGAGATGCTTCCCTTTTGAACTTGTGCAGGAACAACCACATGACATGCGATGATAGAAAATTTCCCCTTGTTTGATGATTGGGTTGTACTGTTCTAGGATTTTTCACTAAATACATCATCATCATCCATTTCAAGATAAGGTTGCAACTTGAAAGAAATGATTCTCGGCTTGACGCCTTCCTAAATCTTGATATATGTCGGCTACAATCATGGGAGCTAAGTTGTGGAATACCTTTTTAGAACTGTACTTTACTTTATATAAGAGTGCATGTGTCACCGTGAAAACTCTTGGATGAATTATGACATTTTCTCCTTGTGGAAATAGCATAGTACCAAGTAAACCTACCGCAAACGCAAATGCTCTTGTCTCCTTTCATTTTGTCTCTAATTCAAATTTATGCCCAAACTTTTCAAAAGCATTATACCTTCCAAACCGGCGATACAACTCACGAAAAAATATGTTAGCCCCATCATATCCCCCTAGACAGGTGTCATCATCAATCGAAAAGGCCTTATTGATTTCTTGACGATCCCATACAATTGGGACTAGAATGTTCTTATCCAGTGTCTATTTACTCTTGAAACACATTTCAGTGCTCTCATAACAAATCAACACCTCTGCAATAGTGGGGGTTAATTCAATATCGCTAAAGAGAAACACCATATTCTGATCATCCTAAAAGGTCGTCAGCACATTAATCATTTTGGGCCAAGCGTTCATCTCTATCAGAGAAGGCAAATGCCCGATATGTGTTCTAACAATCTTCCTCTCTTCTCCGCTTATGTAATCCCACCATAGTTTTAGGAAGTTGTCGGGTTTGGTAACCATCTTGAAATTTTTGCGGGGATGCACTTGAGCCATATCCTACATAAAAGCAGACAAAGATTAGTCTCCCCCTACCCCAAAGGATAATGGATTGGATTAAACGAACATATATTTTCTTCAACACATAAATATGATTCGTCTGTAATATACTCGGGGTTAATAGATGCAGGACAAGTTTTCTAATGGGCCCAATAGCCCCTCAGGTATTGGGTCGTACTAGGATCATACCTAAAATAGAGTTTTGGTTTCCCTTTTATCCTAGGTGTCTAGAGTGGGTTTGAACTAGGTTCCCAAGTGGATGACTTGGGTTTGGAAATACGAACAGCCATCAAACGCCTCACTTGCTAATAAACCATCATATTTCCAACATTTTATTTGGAGTTGAACAACATGGGCCATGACATCTACGAAACCCATAAACAATTTAATAAATCAATGCGGGATTATGCTATGAGATGCAATAATTAAATTCTTAAAAATCAAAACATATAAACACGTAAGTAATTTAAACAGTTAGTCAAAAAAGATGAAATCAAACATTTAGTTAGAATCTAGTTAACAATTCCCAGCAGAATCGCCATTTCTATTTTGCGAAAATTTTGACTTTTGAGTGTCGCCATTGAATTTAATTGAAAAGGAATTAAGAAAACCTTTATACAATACTTTAAAAGATCCAAAATAGAAAAATCATTTAAATTTGAAGATTCTAAGTGAGCAGTTCCTATTAAAGTTTTAGGAAGGTTTTAAGGCACCTAAAACGTCCGCTAACTTACGGTTATCCGGACTGTTTGAAAATATCTTTTGACTAACTACAAAAAGATTGATTGTTGAAAAGTGATCAATTTTAGGAAAAGACTTGTGTAAAATAGATTTGGATGACTTAGTAGGAATTTTAACTAAGTTTAAACAAACTAACAACAAAGCATGTAAAAGGGGAAGGGGAGAAAATAAAAGACTTAGGCCATTGGGCCCAAATCAATAGACCCTGTCCTAATCTAATTGGGTTTTTAGCCCACTTGCACCTATCCCAATCTAAATGTTAGACCTTGGCCCGTAACTTGTCCTAAACTAATTTCTTAATCCCGTTGTCCCAAAATCTGCTCAACCTGTATTAAATTTACAACTTTGGCTTCGAGGCCCAATTGAATGAATACATAGATAAATAAATAACTAAAGATAGCTAAAGCAATAAATAAATAATATAAAAAGAAAAAATGAGACTTTTTATGTCTCTTAGCTACTTTAATAATGAGATTCTAACTCATTCCTTTTTTTCAACTCCTCGTAAACCATGTACATCATCTCTTTTGGACCTTCTTTCAAGATTAACATGCTAGAAATAGTGGGCCTTAATGGCCCATTGAGAAATGCAAAGGGGAGAAGTTCAATCAGAACTCCAAAATGGATTCACATGCAAGGAAAGAGATAAAGGAAATCAATACGCATTCGGAATACCAAACACCACATAAATAAATAGTATAATACATCAATAGATGAAAGGAATTCATGGTAGTCCACAATAAAATAAAAGACAGCAAGTTAAAAAACCAAAATGTCAAGGAAAATAGGCATACACTACATAGTAAAGTCAGGTAATTGCACTTGTCATCAATACATAAGACATATAAATTGATTTTTAGAATGGAGAAGGATGCTTAAGGCTAATTTTGTAGGTTCCAGCAAACAAGGATAAAATGATAAGAAAAACACAAACTTATAAACGAATAATTAAGAAAAAGGAAACAAATTCAATCAAAGCATTACAAAGAAAACGTATTCGAAACAAATGGACTTGGAAAAGCAGTTTCGGGCAATTTCTTTTGGGGAGGGGAGCCGTCCCTAAACTGATTCAAAACTATTTGATCAACTTATCAATTTTGAACAAATCCTTCCCTCATTTTGTCAAATAATATAAAAGAACAATATATGGGATATTAAAGATCCTCAAGATGGGTATTATGCAAACTCATAGGCCCCTTTCGATATCATGAATCAAAAAGACTATGAGAGTTGCGGCTAAATCATATAAACAAACAGTAAAAGAGAAAGCTCAAGGGTAAATTAAATTCCCAAAGTTCCCAGTCTTAATCCCCAAAAAACAAACTTCTGAAGGTCGCGACAATGATAAGACAACCTCCAAAATCTCCACTATTCGCAACAAGCTTAAAAATCAAATGCACTATTCTCCAAACATGGTCTTACAAAACTTTGAGAGTTTTAGGCCCTGAGAATTGTGACTAAGAGAAAAGCCATAAACTCAGCTTATGAGAGAATGTATACCACGCAATATTTTTGACGTCAAAGAGACCCAATCCATTCTCTTTTACAAAAAAGCCATTACATTTTCCCCAGGGTTCAAACAAACAAAAATATCGACTTAAAACGACCTCAAAAGGGAAATAAATAAGAAAATAAATTTAAACTTTTAAACACCACAACAAAAGGGAACACAACCAGTAGGCTGAAAAAAAAGAGTTGGTGGGGTGTATTACTTTTTTATTCTCCTCCTCTTTCCGACTGACTCAAAAGTGAGCTTTTAAATAGTTGGGATGGTCCTCGAGGAATCATGGAATTTTTTGTATACTATTAGACATGCCCTTATCATCCTCTTGGTATTTAAAGAGCCTAAGAATATAAAGGGGGGTCCTACTAACGACGCTGTCAGCTCAACAATAACATTAATAGTATCAACCAACAAAATAACATGTTATTCTAATCCTCCTCCTCATTTCGAAAGATTCGAACAAAACGATGGTTAAGGAATCCCGGGACTTTCTGGTACATTTTTGTACCTTTTCTTATTGTACTTTTGGCATATGAGAAGCCAAAGGAGCTTAAGTGGTAGTCCTGCTAGTGACGCTACTGGCTCGATAATTACAACATCACCCAGTGATAACAATAGACAAGATAACATCGAATAACAACTATGAAACCAGACAACATCAAGTTGAAATTGTTAAGCGAGAATCAAAACAAGAACTTTAACCATGGAACTAGCGATTACAAACAGTACACAAGATGAGACATTAGGTCAAAAATTAATCAATAGTACCAAAAGTAAAAGACAAATTATGAAATCGAGATAAAGATGATAGAAACCACATATCAGACAATCAGAACAGGAATTAATCCTAACGTAACAATACAACCAACATTGTCTTTCACTAAAAGAGCAACCTATGGTCTTTAAGACCTCTACAGCAGACAACCCAGCACACAAGATTATTAAAATATTATTTATGACACAGAATGGTGAGATGAGGCAGAATACGATCAAAACTTGAATGGAAACAGAATGTTACCTATTTGGGAGCAGCAAAATAGGACTACGAGCTGACGTCGGGATCTTGACCACCATCGGAGGACCTTTTTGTGACTCCGTAAAACTCCAAGCAGTCGTTGACCTTTCTTAAACAAAAGAACTTATACTAAAAAGCTATATTTCTTTTTTTTCTTCCCCCATTTTTCCAACCCCGTCCAACTTCACAGTGGGCTGCTTATATAAAAGACAATTGAGGGTTTCTCCTCAACCTTGAATGATATAGGATTCTAAAAAAATTGGGGGCATTTTAAGGATTTTTTAAAATAGGATATTTTGAAATTCGAAATTCCAATCCTGCATCGCCTCAGTTTTCATCCATAATTTGTACCAATTGTTGTTTCTTGACGAAATTCCATAAATTGTCTAGCCAATAGCAATTGGGCCAATGGAATAATCTCTCGGGACCAATGAAATTCATCCACCTATGTATGAATTCATACAAATTAACCCAAAAATCTTGAGATTTAAGTGTTGGATGGGCCAACGCATTAATTTTTGAAAGCTTTTAGGTTCTTCTCACATGAATTTACGTGTAAGGGTATGTGATGCATGCGAGCAACGGGTTGAGGTCGGGCTAGTCGTGGGTCGGTGGATTTGGGTTGATTTGGATGGGTTTTGGGGTTGCTCGATCAAATCTGGTTGTATAACACTCCGAGATCCCATTTCGAGACGTCACATGGTGCTTATGACCCCGAAGAACCACAAGTTAACCCTTTTCTAATACCTATACCTGTACACTGCTTAATATCTAAAATAAATGCAGAAATGGCCATAAGGTTCAACACATCTATGCATACTCAAAACTAAAAACTGAATACTAATACATCTATCTGAGAAGCCTCTGAACTCTCTGAACTGTGGAGTTAATGGGATATGTCCCCAACTAACTCCGTCTACTGAAAATATAAACAAAATTTGATGCCATAATAGTAAACTGAGATTCGTCCTCGAAAGAAGAGGACTCGCTGCTACGACTACTACTACTAACTGGGACTGAACTGCTGAGAAAACTCTGGGTCCTAAGCCTCTGAATCTATGGTGCCAAATAAAACACCATAGCGCAAATGTGTCAGTACAGAAATGTACTGAGTATATAGATGGGGTAAGGCTAAATGCAAGGGCTCATGCATGTATAATATCTAAACTGAATAATCATAATAATGCCGCACGAGAACACATACACATACATGAATGCATAGACCATAGTCACAATTATCATAACTCTTAGACTGAACTCACTACTGGCACTGAGATACAGACTCATCTAATACTGATGACTGAGAAACTAGATGTACTTACATTGATGACTGAATTCTGAGCTTACTGCTTTCGACTGACAGGATTAGAGATCAACCTCTTTAACGAATGATTTCAAAAACTATTATTAATGATAAGAAATATGAATATACCTGAATCTGACAACAAGGATACTCAATAGAATCTTAGACTGTAAATCAAGCTTGTATGGCAGCATAATTCTCAATATGATATTAAATAACTATATATGACACCAAGCCTATCTGATGGGATGGTCCATAAATCAATGAAACTGTCTGAGTTTCTCATAACGATAGATGACTGTATCTGACAGTCCTGATTTTTGAAGATTGACACTGAAACTGAGACTATAACTAAAATTGTGGTAAGTAGTTACTTAACCGACATGCCCCGACCTACCATAGGTGGGGTCCAACCTATAACCCCAGTTGGAAGGATGTCAATATCGTGCCATGGGTAAAGACCTCTATCTGGTCAATCCTCTCTGACGGATGACCCTTACTAGGCAGTCGACCTAAGGCAATATAATAGTCAAATACTCTCTCTCTGGAGGTGACAACCTTTTTCTAATGGTGACTCCTGTATTTTGCACTGGCTACGTAGTTTTGGAGGTCAGGGATTGCTACTAACGACTTCGGCCTCTCTCTCTAACGGGAGGAGCCGTCATTCCTTTCCTCGCTCGGTGCTAGTTTTTTCTCCCAACTGAAAGACTCAAATTGAATTCTTAACTAAACACAACTGAACTGAATCTGATACTAATCATGTTTATCAAAAGATCTGACTGAGCTACGCTGAGATCACTTAGTTTCATATCTGACGAAAATAGTATTGAATCAAGGTATCTGACTGACAATACAGAGCTTGAATAGATTATTCGATCACTTTCGAGATTAGAATTGAACACTTGTATACTATTGGATCTGAGCTCATTATAGGACTGAGGCTAGATCACTAGCGATACAGAGATTACAAAGATAACTGAGATTACTGAGCTTTCTTAAGTTCTGCAATTGTCTGAGGATACAGAGTTCTATAGTTCATTGAGTTCTGAGAATCATGGCTCGACTGGAATTATCATGAAGCTGACACGGGCTCTAGACAGCAGCTAAATTTTTGGGTATAAATACCCCCAGGATTCGATAACATAAAATAAAGCATAATCATTCCTCCATCATCACAACTATTCATTCATCATCATCGTCATCACAATCATTCATTCATTATCACAGTCATTCATTCATCATCATTATCATTAAAGTATCTCTTCAAGTATTTAGGAAACATAACATACCTTCACCTTTACAATCATTAAGTCATCGCGTCAAGCATTTTGAAAACATCAATATATACTAACGTTGGGAAACATGCTACTAGATTATACTTCCTTCAACAAGGTCTTACCTCAAGTACTTCACATCTAAATTAGTCTTGACATGTATTTGGACATCACATGATTTGGGTAAAAATTCATACTATCATGTCTCAACTTACTTGCTAACCACTTGGCATGTATTAAAAACTTAACATATATCAAAGAGCACATAATTGGGGAATTTACTACTATCACATCTCCACTTGTTCACTTAAGTCCTTCAACAAACACTAGACATGCACGGGTTCATAATTTGGGGTTTCATCTTCAACATACTACAATGACCCTTATGCTTCACCTAAGCTCTTTATCAAACTTATGGGGGACATGCTTCGCTTATTCAACCATTTCTACAACCAAATACCATGAACACATCACATAAACTCCACATACTAGGGTCAAAGCTCATAAATATTGTACACAAACATAAATCAAAACTCAACATCACAAGAAACATCAATTTCAACTCATACAAATCATGGAATCTCGTAAACATAAAAATTTTGAAGTTTTAGAAAGGGTTCTTGAGCTTCTTGGATGAAAGGGACCCAAGAATCAACATCTACATACCTTGGGGAAGCTCTTTTCTTGAAGGCCTTTGGAGAGATTCTTGATTTCTCTAGATCTTTCTTGATTTTTGCTGGAAGAAGAGAAGAGATTTTAATTTTTTGGAAACCCTAATTTTTGGAGTGGAAAGAGAGAAAATGAGGCCAATTCTCGTGTAAAGGAGGTATATATAAGGGTTGGGAAATCCCCTTTTCGTCCTTGGAATTAAACTGAAAATCCTAATTTTTCATGCTGGTGCAACACGCCATAATCACGCCAGCTCACTGGAAAATGGATAATTGGGAAACTACATGACGGGGCGACGCGGGAGAAATTGCGTTGCTATCTTGGTTGGGAACTGGAACTATACCGCGACGTGGTGGAATCGTGGAGGCTCACTGGATTTTGACGATTATCATTTTGGCTGGCTCCGCAATGCACTAAGGTGCCAGGTGGCACATTGTCTCACTAAAATTGCTCTAACTCTTCACCCGAGTGTTCGATTTGGGTGAATTTGGTATCGATGGAAAGCTTAGGGAAATTCCATACAATTCAAAGTATTTCATACTTGGTAAGATATTTTTGAAACTTTTAAACTCGAATTTCTGCTTTACTGAATACGCTTTAAGGCTCAAACTGGAAGAGGACTTTGTGAGGTATTACAGGTTGGGTCGGCATTAGGAAGATGGGTTCGTCGAATTTTGGTTTGGGGTTATCAGATTTGAGTTTTGATGTTGATTAGAGTTATTATCGCAGTTTATTATTGCTATTATGGTGATATATACCACTGTTTTATCGGGTTGAAATTGTTGTACGTATTGCTGGTGGTTTGTACGCAGCTTTTGCTGTAGTTGATGAAGAAGATCAAAACGGATCGGGTCAAATCACAAATTGGGCAGGGGAGGTTGTTAATTGTTGTTAAAGTTGGCTGGTGATGAAAAAAATGGGCCTGTGGTGTTGGTAAATGATTTGGACTGATATTGGGAGGCTTGATGAAGTTAATAACAACAGCAAAAACAACCAAATTGGATTTAAATAATTTAGTCAGGATTTATTTAAATTTTAATCAAATTGAATATCAATCGGCCAATTGCGTTGCAATTGTGACCAATTTTGATTTCAATTGTGGCTAAATTCAATAAATCAACTAAGTTGGGTCAAGATTTGAAATAAATTAATGACCAATTAAATCTCAAGTTTCTTATTTAATAAAATTAAATACATATTTATCCGAATAAATTATTTTTTAGAGTAAATTATATTTAAATCAAAATTTTAATCATTTGAATTTATTTTCAAGATAAGCCTTTATTAAAATCCGATATTTAGTAAAATGAATATTTAAATAACAAAACTATATAATTTCGTATAATTAAACACAATAATATATAATCGCTACCTAAAATGACGGAATTACCCGAATAAATACTTTGAAAAGTCTTTATTCAATAAAATAAATGTTGTAATTTTATTAAAAATCGAAAAAACTCGAAATCAAATTTAGTTGTCGAGGGCAAAAATAGGTGTCAAAAAAGAGTATAAAGTGCGTAAAAGTGCATAAACTAACTCAAAAACATTATAGGAGTATTTATAGATTACAGAAAAAATCCTAAAAATCCAAACCAAAGTGAACCGAGAAACTTGGGTCGGCGGTCACATATGATGCCACATATGGGTCGTAGGTGCCCATCATAAGTGACCAAAAATTTTCACTTCTGCATCTTCTCTGAACTTAAGTCTCTGCTACATATGATGGTACCTACAGCGCCATAGGTAGTAGCTACGGACCGTAGGTGACCCTTTATAGGTGACTGTAAAAAATATTCAACTTCTGATTCTCTGAAGTTTGATCACTGAAACCTATGACAACTACCTATGCCTCGTAATTGCCACCTACACCACGTAGGTATTCTCATAGGTGGGATTTTCTTCCAATCTTGACTCATTTTCTTCATGTTAAGCTCCAAAACCTAGTTCCTTGCAAAATAGACCCAAAAACACATCATATCTACAAAAACAAATCTAAGTACTTGCATATTTTCCAATTTTAAGCATCGAAAGTGCCATGAAATCATGGTCCATCAACACCATCAACTTAGAATATTCGTATGTCCTTGGGGAAAAAACACAACAAGACACAACAACGATGCTTAACCAAGAGAAATCTAAGATAACTATGGCAATCAATCTCAAATTCAGCTCAAAGACATCACCCCTTCTCATTTTAACTTTTCAAAACCAATCGTGTGAATCAATAAAGCCCAACAATGTGACACAAGGGAACCAAGCTATGGAATTACATTAGCAACACATAATCAAGCATATATACAAATTACACTACTCGAATAAATAAGCAGCTAGCAGTAAAAACCATGTACCCTCACAACAAAAAAGTATCATTCACTCAGATAAATCATACATGTTAATATAGGGACAATCACGTGACTCTCACACTCACACTTACAAAGAAGTTCCGACAATGTGCACTGAATACCATAGGCTTGCCCTTATTTTCTTTACCTTAGTTTTCAGACAATCAAGTTAGGATCACTATAGGACTTTACTCGGCTTGTAATATAGGCTTGAGGCTGGTATAGTAAATTTGGGAATTTTACTGACATAGCTTCCTTGGAACTACAATTACTTTTAGGGGTCCACTTATCAACCAACTTTTCTTTCATTCCACCCTTATTCTTTCTTTTTTTCTTTTATTGCTTATCCAGGCTAGGTGCAGTTTCTTTTATTCTTTTTTTTTTGTTTTTCATTTTTTTTGTACCACACCCTGCCTACTTTCTTTCATCCTATTTATACTCTTCTTCATACCCACTTCTAATCATGCACCCCTATGATAGCCACCCTTAACTTAGGTGATTTTATTGAGTTGAGGTACACAATGTCCAAGAAGGCTAGGGCCAAAACAGGTTCATTGTAATTAAAATGAGAAGGTTATAGGCAAAACAAGAAAAATCATCTATATAGGCTCAAAATAGGGATCAAGGGTTACTTGTTCACATTTGGAAGGTCGTTTAGGCTAAAAATGAACTAATTCAAGAACGGCCCATGATCCTTTCCTAACCAACTACCATATAACCTAGGCAATACTAACCGAGTAAGTTCTTGATTCAACACACAATGAGAAAAAAGTAAGCATCTTACACACACATGGCACAATGTTGCATCACAAACTACTGGTTCATGCAAATGGTAACTACGATTATCATGTCCCAAATCCTAATGACATAATGAGATTCATAATAGTCATATATATACACACATCACATAATTCAAAACCCATTTTTTGGATGGGCATTATTTTTCTAACACATCAAAATAAAATACATCAACTGCCTTTAGGTATTTATTCTTCTTCTATTTAAACAGAAACAACATGAAACAAAACACAATACACCCTAAACATGTCGGTTCTACTAAGAACAAACTCTGGAGAAAAGAGACATGGCAAAAAAACCCAAGTAGACATCTAGACACACAAGTAGCCCTCCCGCATCAAATTGACATATATTATCCCCAATACATTAGACCGCTAAAAACAAGAGAGTTAGGAACATACCTGTGGCACCTTAGTCGCGTACATTTAATGCCAATCACACTAACACAAATTAATGCAAATGCATAAATAATAAGATACCTTGGGTCGCCTTCCAAGTAGCGCTTGATTTAACATCACGTCACGACACAGGTACCTTAATTACTCAGAATTCATCAAGGTAGCCAAAGGGTTGGCCTCCAGGGTCATCCACATAACCTATAACCAAAACCATCCTCATGTCAGTCGGTTGCTTCATGGTTCTACGAATATTGAATATGACCTCCTCATCATTCAACTAAACTTAAGCTCTCATTTCTCCATATCCACCAATGCTCTACCTATGGCTAAAAATGATCTCCCAAAATAATGGGCATCTCAAAATCAACTTCACAATCCAAGACAACAAAGTCGGTTGGAAAGATGAAGTTGTCCACCTTGACCAAAATATCATAATATATGCCCCCAAGTTTTTTTATTGTACGATATACCAGTAATAATTACATTATAGTGGGTTTGTGAGGTCTCAAGCCAAACTGTTTGAACACTGTCAGCGACATCAAGTTAATGTTGACACCTAAGTCATACAGAGCTCTGACAAATCTAGATATCCCAATGGTGTAAGGAATCGTAAAAGTTCTGGGATCACCTTTCTTTTATGCCAGAGATCTGGATGTAATTGCACTATAATAATGCAACCTACAAATGTCCTCATAACTGACTGCTCTCATATTTATCACCAAATCCTTCGGTTGTCGCATAGACTAACACACATTAAAAGAAACTTGCTAATCATTGAGTTTGGACTTTATCTGCCCCATCTCTATGTCAACCAAGTCCCTACTCACAGCTAGGAAAGGTCATCCCAAGATAATAAGGACTTCAAAGTCTACCTCACAGTCAAGGATCATGAAATCACTTGGGAAGATGAAAATGTAACCCTCACCCAAACATCACACAAAATACCAACCGATTTTTTCACAGTCTGGTCGGCCATCAATAACATCATAGATATAGGTTTGGATGCCCCCAACCCCAACTACTTATACACTACCAATGACATCAGATTAATACTAGCTCCCAAATCACATAAATCTTGAGAGAAGTTAAATGACCCAATGATATATGGAATAGTAAATGCTTTGGGGTCCTCCTTCTTCTCAACCAAAGATCGGGAAGAAACAACACTGCAATGATGAACATTATCAGCGGGCTTAAAACTCACTATTTATTTTATAGTAACCAAATCCTTCATGAATTTAGTGTAGCTAGGCATCTACTTTAATACTTCTACAAGAGAAATATTAACAGACAGTTCTTTCAATACCAACAAAAACTTTAATACTTTTCTTTCTCTTATTTCTTCATTAATCTCTGAGGGGAAAAAAGAGAGATCATAGAATGGTAATCAACACAGGCTCGAATACTTCCCCCCTTTTTTTATCCTTCTCAACACTTTTATCAACACCTGTCAGTTCTTGTGATGACTTCTCGCTAGTCACCAACTTTTTAGATTCCACTTCAGGTGTCTCATCTACATAACTAACATCATTCCTAGCCTCATCAACTACAAGTATAGGAGGATTAATGGTAGCCTTACCACTCCGAGTGATGATGACCAAACAATGATTTTCATTCTTTAGATTTTACATAGTATTACTTGGAAGGGTGGTCGATTGACATTGAATCAAGGCTTCTAACATCTATCCAAATTACAGCTCTAATTGCTTAATCGTAGTAGCATGTGATTCTACTTTCTTGGTCAAACCTAAAATATCTGCCTTAATCTCCTTAAGGCAATTCTTCTGATTTTCCTGACCCTTTACTAGCTTTGACAATATAGCCTTCATCCATATTTTAGTGTCATGGTTCCCCAATAGAACACATGCACTACTCTTTTCCTTATAATCATTTTTATGTCTCCAGTCACCATCTCTCTCTCTCCACTCCAATCCCTGTATCTATCCCCATAGTAGTTTCGACTTTGATTCCTTTACCTCAAGTTCTAATTATCTTAAGAAAACGACTAACCTTTGGCTCAGAAACCCACCAATTCTCTATTAAGATATTTTGCCTCTTTGTCAACACCTAAATTATATGACCTAGAAGCCTTAACCTGTGCGCCCACGACATTCACCTTCTCAAAATTCATCATTGAAAATTGTTTCGTTAGTAACCTAATCTCCGTCCTGAGTCATACAGCTTCTTGAGCCACTGAATCATCTAACACTCTAGGCTCATTTAAAGAACCTATGGCAAAAGTGTCGGCACCTCTCTACCTTCTGAGTATGCCACCCTCAGTTGGTCAAAAAAATCTAATCTAAGATATTTATTGTTGCTTTAAAATATAGGTTTATGAACGCTCTTCCAGTAATAGTATCTGCCATAGCTCTGGAACTAGGATTCAGGGCACGATAGAAAATCTCCAGCAAATTTTTCCCTAAAATTCTACAATTAGGCACCATCATCAACTTCTTCTTAAATTGAAACCATTCCCCATACATCGATTCAGAATGTAATTGCCTAAAATTATAAATCTCATTCTTTAACTATAGCATTCTAGCTGGAGGGAAGAAACGGTTTAAAGACTGCTTCCGCAACTTGTTCCAAGTAGTAATGGACCCATTAGATAGTTCCCTTAACCATAATGTCACTTCATCAGTTAGAGAGAATAGGAATAATATGAGTCTGAGAGCTTTCTGATTCATCCCAGGTTAGTGTATGAGGTGCAAATCCCAACATTATTCATAAGGTGCATGTTTTCATTATTAGTAGGAAAGCCAGCAAGTACACCTTTTAGATTCAACAACTGGATCATAGCACTAGAAATATCAAACTCTACCCCCTGGGGTAATGCAGGAGAAATGATAACTCTTGTCTTAATAGGCTCTACATACCCCAAGTCTTTATCTGGATCTTCATGTGCTTGTAAGTACTGAAAAGCTGGGGGTACTGGAGCTCTATCTCTTCTATCTATGTCGAGTTCTACTCGACGATCAACTATTGGTTTCTATCGTGCTCTCTCTACCTCTTGAGTTACATATTGGGCAGCCTTATTATCTCTCCTTACATTCTCCTCTACTCGTAAACACTTAGTGGTCTACTCTACTATCTCATGAGGAGGTGGGGAGGCAAGTCCAGTGGATCATCATAAAGTAGCTCAAATGAGCATCTTACTATGTTGTGACATACTACGATTCTATTGTAGGATTCTTTCTATCTCTGGATCAAATAGGATAAAGGGATTGCCTTGACTCTTAGTACTGGGCATACACCCCAAGAAGAGTAGAAAAGTAAAATTCTAAAACCTTAACAACTTCAATCAACAAATCCATAAGTATACTTCCCAACAACGGGACCAAAATTTAATGTTGCCCAAACTATATCCTCCAAGAATATACAATACGATCATTGTCAAATTATAGTTACCCAACTATGTTAGGTTCGATCCCACAGGGAATAGGTCAAATCTGTCTCTTAAACTTGCTAAAGTAACAGGAAGTTCAAGAAAGTAAATAGAGGGATTTATAGTAAACAGTAAAAGTAACCAGTTGTGAATGCTTTTGGTTGCAAACAATCTAAGATGAACACTAGGACTGTGTTCCCTCTAGTTTCCCAACTCAGTAGGTTTATCGTGCTTAATTCAACTATCTCATCGCCATACATACAAAATCTGGCAAGCTTGGTATTACCAACTATCTTATGACTGCGATGACAAATCTCACCCTTCGCCTTGTAAGTCTTAAGGTGTTGCCTTGCTAACCCTTATCATTGCTCCCAGTTTAATTATCACCTTATAGATCTCAAGTTATTAGATGAGGGTTGATAGTCTTAAATCACTATTGCAATCTTCTTTTTCCCAATCTCAATCTCTTTTGTAAATATAATCTCAAATACAGACGGGTTCTGAACATTATGCACCGCTAAGAAAATAATTAAACTAAATAAGATCATAATGCAAGTGCAAAACAATGATCTAGACAAACTGTTGAAACACTGAGGGTTACACCACACAGTAAGGGACCAAGTCCCTCAAAGTCAATCACAGGCAATCAAATAAGAGAGTGTAGGAAAATTAATTGTAGTGCAGGAAAAAAACAACACACAAGGTTTAACGTGGAAACTCCCTTGCTCAGGGGAGGAAAAACCATGGCTTTCCTTCACAAGCACCAACAAAATCCACTATAATTAACCTCTTGACTACAGTCTCAAATTCAGCCTAACTCTAGGTTTCTTTCGCTTGTAATAACTTTACTACAAGCTCATCTTGGTAACTCTGCCAAGGACCCTCAAAACTTGGTTAACTCTAAGAAGCAACAAGCTTTCGTAACTCTACCTAAGCAATTCTCTCAATACAAGAAAACACTACTCTTATAGCATGAGTACTTCGATTATAGATCAGCACTCAAGAACACTCACTCACTCATTAAGCATACTACAAAGATAAGAACATAAGCAACACTTAAGCAGTCTTAAAATAGAGTTTTTGTTGCCTTTATTCACTCTTTAGATTTATGTAAAAACTATTTGATAAATAGTACATTTTTTCTTTTATAGAATCTCATTGGACCAGGTGTCCTATTCAGTACAAGCAACACCTGCAAGTTTGTTACATAAAAGGACAAAACTATGTTGACACACATGCCAGCTGTACTGAACCATGAACATCCAGGGACTTGGACCCTTGCAGTTAGCTGCTCATTATCAAAATTACATATATTAATTTTCTTTTTTTTAATGATGACAAACCAATCATACAATTTTGAGCACATCCATCATATTTAATTAGTGTGATTAATACTCTGAAGATGAATGTTCCCCCTATCATCATGCTTCCACATCATGCAATACAGGGACCTGGTCTCTTGTTGTCATTTGCAGTAAAAACTCTGATCACATTTGCTTTGTTATTTCCCCTTATCATCATGCACCATTATTTATTTAGAATAACATTTCTTTCCCTCTATCAATATGCTTTCCATATTTTACCAACATTCAACACATCATATACTTCCTTCTATTAGCATGCCATTAACATTCACCTGGTACTTGGACCCTACTATATGAACTCAGTATTCCCTCTTTTATCATCAGTTCCTGTATTTCCTTATTGAACTCCTTCTGAGAAATGTTACCTGGTTTAACATATTTAGTTTTGACTAATATCTTCATGCCAAATATTTTTAACATAGTCCCATGGGTTCTATGTTGGGTTCTATTAACCAACATCCATAAGGCATGCCATATTTTCCATTTTCCCAAGAACCACTTTGTGAATGTGTTCCATTATTATAGCAAGTAGATTAATAAATTCAAAGCTACTAAGGCATTCCATCACATAAAAATTAGTGGCTGAGGTAATGCTTTTCTTTGGTGATCTAGGAAGAATCACTTTGTTCACAAAGTCAAAGATCAATTAAAACTCACTCTTGAGTGATTTTCTATTCACTGCAGCCATAGATTTTCCTTTAACCTTTAATGCATTAGCAAAGAATTCTATTGAAGGTAGCTGCTTTAAGATGGTTCTCATCCCATATATAGAAACTTCCAAAATTCTTTCTAGTGTTTTCTCATTCAACTTTATTTTCTTTCCTTGGACTTATGCAGTCAGATTCTTCCCGTCTTCTAGAATTCCAAAGTGAAATAGAATTTCCTTATTATCTCATCAAAAATAGTAGGAATAGGTCCTAGCATAAGATGTATCCAGCCTTTATGTTTTATCAACTCAATTAGTTCCCTCATACCAGGTTTTGTTAGCATATTTGAATTAAAGATCCTTCTATTTAACACCTTTTGATTTTTCAAAAACCTACTTCTAACTTCCTTGGATACACCTTTTTGTTTTCCCCATTCTTTGTACTAGTATAAGTGATCACAGATTCTTTTTCAGCTACTTTTCTTTTTTGGGAACCAAGTCCCTCAAGAGTTAACTGCTTCTCAGTAAAACTTACAGACTATTTTCCAAAAATTCTTGGTGTTTTACTAATATTGTTTTTCCTATGATTAACTATGCTCTTTCCTTGGTTATTTCACACCAAGATAAAGTTTTTAGCAACCCAGGTTTCATCCATCACAACTTCATTAGAACAGTTTTGAGGATTCAGGGATCATTCTTCATCAACAGGTTGAGTGATGAAGGAGTTAGGCTTTGGAAGATTAGGAATAGAAGGATGTTTTTTAGGAAGGTTTGGGAAGGGATTTTTAACTATTCTAAGATTAGAATACTTTGAAGGACTTGAAAATGGGAGAGCTGCAACCATTAGAAAGGACTTTTTCTTAGAAGGGCTATTTGGAATTTGGATTTTCCTTTTTGATGAGAGAAGGAGTGGATGTAACTGGATGTAAGGGAACAATAAGCACAATAAAGGGTTTTCTAGGGAAATAAGATATGATTAATATCATATTTTAGGTAAATCACTCTCTTGTTAGAATAGGACAACTTTCTCTGACATAAGGATAAGGAGGACACGATTTTTTTCTTGATAGAACAGACAAAATTTGCACATACAAAATACTAAACTGAGAGGTAGGACCAGGTCCCTCTCTAGTTTATTTGAATCTTGAACTTTGTTCTTGTCACATTTGTCCATCTCTAAAGTTGTTCCCATAGGTGTATACCTGCAAAGGTATGGTACTGAGTTAGACCAACAAATACCTAATTTACCAAAGATACCTGCCTCCTGAACATAGCCAATTTTGTGAGAAAAAACACTAATTCACTTGATAGTAAGTCAGTCTAATCTAATTAATCCCAGTACCAACTTGTTAGATTCATTACACCACATCATACCATAACTTGTTTTGGAAATAGGTCTGAGGACTAGGTCCTAGACTTGACATTCTTTAAATGTCCAGATTCTTTTTTGCATTATTAGGCTCTTTACTATTCCTATCAGATGCATGCAATTTTTGACCTTTTTACCTATTCACATAAGACACCTTCACCTTGAAGTGTCTCAGGAAAAAGAATACAATCAGACCTTCTATTCATATCCATGAGCAATTTCATATCAAGAAGATTATTCTGATTGCAGACCCTTTCTCCCTCCTGCACTTATAATCATTTGTTAGACTTGAGAACCCATTTGAGTTTGAGTTCCCAGTAGGAGGATAGAGGTGTAAGTAAATCCTTTTTGGCCCATCTAGGTAAAAAATTCCTTTTCACAATGTTCTGAGGATTAAAACCCATAGAACGTGTATTTCCTTGTTGAATATCCTTGGAACCATTCATTATAGCTCTAATCCTGCTCTGACAATTTTCCTTTACGTGTCTATCTCTATTACAATGAGTACACAGAGGCTTGTGGACCTTGTTCTCAGTATCGGGAGCAACCTTCTCTTGAGACCTACTAACTTGGGTTCCTTCTAGATAACCAAGACTCTTCCCATTATTATCACCTTGACTATTTAAGTTAAAAAGGATTTGAGAGGATGTAGTCCATTGTAGGGATTTTGTAAGTTCTTCTCTCAGGCGGACCAGGTCCCGCTTCAATTCCTTATTCTTCTGGAATGCAAACATAAGATGCTTTAGGGAATACTCTAATTTTTCTTCAGGCTTAACCTAAAACTTCAAGGCTTCTTTCATATCTTTACACTCAGAAGTATCTACTTTCTCCAATTGACTTACCGAACTCATATTTTTAAGTTTCATATTAGCAAACTGTTGCTCCATTTCTAATATCTAGAGAGTCAAAGCTATCAACTCAAGCTCTTGATCTTCTATTTTTTTTCTAGAGCATTATCCCTTTCTTTGTCACAAGCATCATCTCTTTTCTCCATTTGACTTACTAAATTCAGATTTTTAGATTTTAACTTAGTAACCTGCTCTTTAGTTTTAGATATTTAGAGAGTTAGAACAGTTAACTCAAGATCTTGACTTTTCACTTTTTCTTCTAGAGCAAATTTTTTCTCAGTCATTTCACAAATAAGAGTTAATCAGCACACTTACAAGTTTTTTTATCTTTTTAGTAGAATAGTTGTCCAAGTTTTCTTTAAGGTCAGAAAGTGTTACCTCATTTTCTTCTTTCTCTTTTGTATTTGCCAAAAAGCAAATAATGAATCAAAAGTTACCTTCTCATCCTCCACGGCAAGTATGGAAACATCTGTAGGCTTTTTAGCTTCATCAAATTCACTGGAGGAGTCATCCCAACCAGCTAAAGCTTGTTTAACTTCAAGATTAGTTGCAGCATGTCTTTTTTATTTTACAGGGACCTAGTCCCTATTTCTTCCTTTGTCACCTTTAGTGTTGTGATAATCCTGATAGTCCATTTTATGTATTGGACAATCCTTAATAAAATATTCAGGACTTCCACATTTATGACACACCTTCACAGTGACACCTTTACTGCTGCTACTTCCACTTCTTTGTAACTGGCCACTTTTCCTCATAGCTCTAATAGATCTTTTTGCCAAGTAGGAAACATTAGTGTCTTCTTCATTTGAATCTAAACCTAAAGCTTTTAGAGTTAAAGATTTTTCTTAAGTTTATGGGTTTTTAGGTTCCCAAAAAGTTCATCCATAATGAGGGTCTTTAGATTTTTGCCTCAGTTATGGCATCCACTTTGCTTTTCTATGACTTGGGAAGAACAACCAAAATCTTCCTCACTTGCTTATATAATAGAATCATTTCTCCTAAGCAATGTAGCTCATTTGTAATAAAGTGAATCTTGTATGTATTTCTTGTATTGACTCCCATTCTTTCATTATGAAGGTTACATACTAAGTGGTCAGCATATCAAATTTTGAACCTTTTACATCAGTGGTTCCTTCATGAGTTGTCTTCAAGCAGTCCCAGATTTCTTTAGCTATTTCATAAGCTAAAATTCTGTTGTATTCATCTTGTCCTATGCCACAAACAAGCAGTTTCTTTGCCTTGTAGTTCTTCTCAATTTTTTTTGACTTCCTCATTGAATTTCCTCCTACTTTTGATAACCATTCTTCTAACATCTCCTTATTTGACTTCTTTTACAGGTACATAAGGATAAAATACCCCGAACTTTGTCTTTTGGAAAATTTCCTGAGTCTTAAACCTTTTGTACATCATATGACTTACACCATAGCACTCATATGGTGTGGGTATGGGTCTAGAACCCTCGTCATATATTGGTCGGTGTAAGATTTCCCAAGTTCTATCTTGGTATAAGAAGACTCCATATGAGTTATATGTACATGATATGAGAAATATGGTCCCAACCTTGTGTGTTAATGTCTAGCCTAGATATTTTTGCTTAAGGTACGACTTGAAGGGTACTAGTAGGCGAGGGAGTCGTATGTTGGACTAAATATTATGTCCAACTTTCTTAAAACACTTTTTCACCGTTCTTTCCTCACTTTGAAAGATCAAAACACTCTCAAAACTCTCTAAAAAACCTCAAGGAGATTGAGATAAGGTTTCATTAAGGTGGTCATCTAGAGGCTTAAGGATCGAAATCTCTCCATAAATCTCTATAACTCAAGCATATGACTCTTCCTTCATTATTAGTTCACAAAAATCACATGTTTTAAACATTGTTCATGGTTCATTAATAGTGGTTTTGAAATCCATGGTAGAAAGTTAAATGCAAATTATTGAGTATTGTTCTATCATGATTTAACTTGTGTTTATACATGTTTTAATAATGGTTTTGCACATGTGGGTGATTGTAAATTATGATTTAAACTAAGGGGTCATGGTTAACCCTAACTTGATGGTTTTGACTTGAATAATAGTTTGATTATAGTATGCCCTCAACTTGTTTGTGAAAATATCAATGAGAAGAGTCTTGTCACATATGAATTGTATATTAAACTATGACATTGGCCTATGAATGTTGATGATTGGTAAATAGTTTATGAAGGTCTTAATGACCATAAATTGATTTGAATCATAATCTTGGTAGTTTAATTGGCTAAATAGATTTGAGTCCTTAGATATTGAATTGAAGTGTGATATTTGTCTAAACAATAGGTATGAGTCTCAAAGTTGACTAATAATAATTATGGCATATTATACGTTTGCAAGTCGAGTTGATATGATGATACCAATGGGATGTCTTTAGAAAGTAATTGGATTAATGGCTATTCATATGGTTAAAGAATGTTTTAATTGAGCTTTAAAGCAGGATGTACAGCTGGGCCATAAAAGTGGAGTTTGGAGGACTAACACTAGAAACTATGCTAGTCGGTGTGGGTGTCTATATGACCGAGAGATTTGAGTCACTCGAATGGATATATGAATGGGAGAGTCGAGTCTCCCATATCATATACATTGGTGCTTAAGTCACCTTGATTATGCTGGGAGGTTTGAGTTCCCGATAATGTCATATACAATTATGGATATTTTCTGGTTCGTATGACTACATACACTGAGGCCCTTTCAACTAGGGGAGAATTGGTCCTATATAGCCCGTGGGTACTTTGTTATATGATTTTTATGCTACACAACCCAAGTTAATGTTTTCAAAGTTCATACTAAGCCCTATCCCCTATCCCAACACTATATATGTATGTATATATGCGATTTCATATGATGATTTGACTTAGTTTTGAATGATGGCATTATTTTATTTCTCTATCCTCGAGTTACGTGCTAGCATTCTAATCGCTAACCATCTTTGGATGATGTATCCCCACGCAATATAGGGACCAGAGCTTTTTATTCTTCTCTTCTTACACAGTGACCAGGTGTTCGAGTGGTTTGTGAGTTGACATTAAAGTGGTGAGCTTCCATTCTTCAGAAGGCATTCATTCATGGTCTTTACATCCTATGTCTTAGACTTTGCTAGACTTGGTTTTGGCTATTGTCGGGGGCATGTCCCGACATTTTTTATTGACTATGGATTGTTGAGGCTTTATGTATTACTTTAGACTTGGGTGTGTCATGGTGATGAATGGTTTAGGTATTTCTTATGCTATTGTTAGTCTTATTCTACTCTATCTCATTATATATTTAGAATTTATCCAATACCTGTGGTTGTTATGCTGGTTAAGTTAGGTGAAGGGGGTAATCTCTAGTCCACGTGGGACTTGAGATATCCATCACGACCAGGCCCTGGTTCGGGTTATGACAAAGTTGGTATCAAAGCTTAGGTTTATGGTCAATTACGTGTCCACAAATTTGTGTCAAGTTGAGTCTCTTTTATGGGTGTGTAGTACACCACACTTATAAGAGAGATGTTATGAGACATTTAGGAATATTTCTCTTTCTTATTGTATTAATTTCAAGCTATAGAGTCTAAGGTCTTGTAATCTTTTGATTTTTGTTTGCTTAACTTTTAGATCATGTCTCCAAGAAGATCTAATGTTCATGCAAACTCTGTCCCGTTGAAAGACAATGTGGACAAAGCTCGTCCAACTTCTAGGGTCCAGACTTGGTCAAGGGTTGCTGCACTTAACTATCGTTGTAGGGTCCCATATATCCCCATTGATCCTATTCCTAAGGGTGACACTCATACTCAGTCACCTCCGGAGGAGGTTACTAATGCTGAGTTCTGTCGCTCCATTTCCTTATTGACTCAGTTGGTGACATCTCAGTCCCAAAAGTCAGGTTTTGCTGCTACTATTATGGGTTCATCTAAGGCCATTACAGTTGGCCAATTCATGAGGTTACATCCTCCGATGTTTACTGGTACAAAGGTTGAGGAAGATCTTCAAAGTTTCATTGATAAAATGGAGAAGATCTTTCGGGTTATGCATGCTTCGGAGGTTGAAGGTGTGGAGTTTGTTGTCTACCAATTAAAAGATATGGCATACCAGTAGTATGAAGAGTGGGAAAAGTCAAGAGGTAAGGATGTTGGTTCTGTCTTCTAGGATGATTTTTGTAGTGCATTTTTGGATCATTTCTTTCTTCAGGAGTTAAGAGAGGCGAAAGCAAAGGAATTTATTAACTTGAGGCAAGAAAGGATGACAATCAAGGAGTATGTTTCCAACTATACTTTGATATTCCATCAGTTGTCCCGATATGCTACGAAATTGGTATCTAATAGGAGGGCTCGGATGTGAAAGTTTGCTTCAAGATTGTCTTATGAGTTGATTCTTGAGAGTAAGGCTGCCTTATTGATCAAGGACATGGACATATCCGGATTAGTTGTGTATAGGCTACCTTGTTGATCAAAGACATAGATATCTTCGGATTAGTTGTGTATATATAACAGGTTGAAGAGGAGAAAAAGAAGCAAGCTGAAATTGATAAGAGACAGAATAAGAGGTCTCGGTTTTCTGAACAGAGTGAGGGCCAATAGCAGAGTGAAAGGTGGCCTAAGAGAAAGAGTTGGGGAAGTCCTAAATCGTATTTGATGGCTAGTGCTCCTACCTAAAGCTATTGGGAGATAGACGTTTTCAGGGTGGTGATGCTTCGTAGGCACAAAGTGCCCAATCTCAGGCTAGTGAGGCCAAATTAGCACCGTTCTATCCTCCTTATAGATTATATGGTCGGCATCATCGTGGTCAGTGTGAGAAAGGGAGGAACCGATGTTTTATGTATGGTTAGATTGGGCATATGCATCGGGATTGTCCCTCTAAAGTTGTTTCTAAGGCAAACAAGGTTCCTATTGTCTCTTCTTCAGCTCCTGCACCAAAGGGTGTTACTTCTAGCTTTGGCACTGGTTGGAACTATCTTTATGCTCTCACTACTCGTCAGGAGTCTGAGGTGTCTCCAGATGTTGTTACTGATATGTTAAAACTCTTTTCCCATGATGTGTACTTTTTACTTGACTCGGGGTCCTCTCTCACTTATGTGACCCCATTTATAGCTGCGTATTTTGGTTTCGATCCTGAGTGTCTGTCGAACCCTTTTTTTGTTTCTACCCCGATAGGAGACTCTGTGGTTATTAGAAGAGTTTATAGGGGGTGTGGTAGCTGTTGGTAGTAAAGAAACTCTGGTAGATTTGATAGAGCTAGATATGGTTGCCTTTGATGTTATTCTGGGGATGGAATGGTTGCACTCATGCTATGTGTCTTTAGACTGTCGGATCCGTAAGGTTATGTTTAAATTCCCAAATGAGCCAATTATTGAATGGGAGGGTGGTTCCCTAGCTCCTAAGGGCAAATTCATATCATATTTTAAAGCCCAAAAGTTAATTTCCAAAGGTTGTCTCTATCATCTAGTCTAGGTTAAAGAATCTAATTCGGATGGTCTTTCTTTGCATTCTGTTCTTATGGTAAATGAGTTCCCTAGGATCTTTCCAGATGACCTCCCCGGTGTTCCTCCCAATAAGGAGATTGATTTTGGTATTGATCTCATTCCAAACACTCGTCCTATTTCTATTCCCTATATAGAATGGCTCTAGCTCAGTTGAAAGATCTTAAAAGATCTTTTAGATAAGGGTTTCATCCTTCCTAGTGTGGACCTGTAGGGTGCACCTGTCTTGTTTGTGCAAAAGAAGGATGACTCCCTTCGGATGTGTATTGATTACTAACAATTGAATAAGGTAATAGTAAAGAATAAATACCCTTTTTCGAGAATTGATGACCTCTTTGATCAGCTTCAGGGTGCCAAATTCTTCTCTAAGATTGATCTTTGGTTCGGGTATCATCAGTTAAAGATTAGGGAGGTGGATATCCGTAAACTAGTTTTTCATACCCGGAATGGGCACTTTGAGTTTTTGGTTATGTCTTTTGGGTTTACCAATTCCCCTGTGGCATTCATGGATTTGATGAATAGGGTTTTCCGTTAGTTTATTGATCTATTTGTGATTGTCTTCATTGATGACATCTTGGTGTACTCTAAGAGTAAGGAGGAATATGTAAATCACCTCTTCCTTGTGTTGCAGATTTTGAAAGATCAACAGTTGTATGCTAAGTTTTCTAAATGTAAATTCTGGTTGAATGCCGTAACTTTTTTGGGTCATATCATATCTAGTAAGGCGATTATGGTCAAAAAGTTGTTCTAGTTAAGAAGTGTCCTAAACCCACGACTCCAACTAATATTCAGAGTTTCTTGGGTGTAGCCGGGTATTATAGGAGGTTTGTGGAGAGCTTTTCTTCTATTGCTGCTCCATTAACTAAGTTGACTCAGAAGAAGGTGAAGTTTTTGTGGTCGAATACTTGCCAGGGTAGCATAGAGAAGCTAAAAGATAAGTTGACTTCAACTCCGATTTTGACTCTAACTGAGGGTACCAAGGGTTTTTGGTTTATTTTGATGCGTCCCAAGTTGGTTTGGGTTGTGTTTTAATGCAGCATAGTAAGATTGTTGCGTATGCCTCTAGACAGTTAAATGTTCATGAGAGGAACTATCTGACTCATGACTTGGAGTTGTTAGTTGTGGTATTCACATTGAAAATTTGGCATCACTATCTGTATGTGGTCCATGTTGACATTTTTTCTGATCATAAGAGCCTGTAGTATGTGTTTACTCAGAAAGAGCTTAATCTAAGGCAAAAGAGGTGGCTTGAGTTGCTGAAAGACTACAATATGAGTCTTAATTACCATCCAGGTAAAGCTAATGTGGTTGCTGATTCTCTTAACAGGTTATCCTTAGGTATTATCGCATGTGGATAAGGATAGGAGGGAATTGGTGAAGGATATTCATCGTTTGTCTAACCTTGGAGTTCGTCTCTTGGGCTCTGGGGGATGGCTGTATATTTGTGCAACAAGTGGTGCAATCATCTCTTGGTTAGAAAATAAAGAAGAAACAAGTATTAGATCCTCTCTTGATGAAAATCAAGGATGATGTGGGTAAGCAAAAGGTGAAGGCCTTTAAGATCGGCGGTGATTGTATCTTGAGGTACCAAGAGAAGTTGTGTGTTTTCAACGTTGATGGGTTGCGAGGTGGAATTTTAGACGAGGCTCACGAATTGCGGTATATGATTCATCCCGATTCAACAAAGATGTATCATGACCTTAAGGAGATGTATTGGTGGAATAATATAAAATAGGATGTAGTAGACTTTGTGGCTAAGTGTATAGTGTGTCAATAAGTGAAGGTGGAGAACATGAGGCCCGATGGGCTACTTCAAGAGATTGAACTACTGGTGTGGAAATTGGAGATAATTAATATGGATTTTGTTACCGGTCTTCCACAGTCACGAAATAAGTGTGACTCCATTTGGGTCATCATGGATAGGATAACTAAGTCCGCTCACTTCTTTCCAGTAAGGATTACTTATTCTGCCGAGGATTATGTGAAGTTGTTCCTTCAGGAAGTTGTAAAGTTGCATGGTGCACCTGTCTCAATTATTTTAGATCGTGGTACTCAGTTCTCATCGTACTTCTGGCGCTCTTTTCAGCATGGTTTGAGGACTAAAGTAAGTCTTAGTACGGTTTTTCACCCACAGACGGATAGGCCAGCCGAAAGAACTATTCAAACTTTGGAGGATATGTTGCGAGCCTATGTGGCTGGATATTTTAATTGGGCTTTAAAGTAGGATGTATAGCCGGATCGTGAAAGTGGAGATCGAATGACTAATACTGGAAATCGCGTTGGGTGGTGCGGGTGTCTATATGACCGGGAGGTTCGAGTCCCCTGAATAGATATATAAATATGAGGTTTGAGTCCCCTATATTATATACATCGATGCTTAAGTCACCTTGATTATGTCGGGAGGTTTGAGTCCCCCATAATGGCATATACAATTATGGATATTCCCTGGTTCGTGCGACTATATGCATTGGGGCCTTTCCAGCTAGGGGAAAGTTGGTCCCATATAACCCATGGGTGCCTTGTTATATGATGGTTATGTTACACAACCCAAGTTAATGTTTTCAAAGTTCATGCTAAGCCCTGCCCCCTATCTCGGCACTATATATGTATATATACATAAGATTGTATAAGATGATTTGACTTGGTTTTGAATGATGGCATTATTTTATTCCTCTATCCCCGAGTTGCATGCTAGAGTTCTAATCGCTAATCGTTTTCGGACATTGTATCCCCACGCGATATAGGGATCGAAGCTTTTTTTTCTTTTGTTACGGAGTGACCAGGTGTTCGAGTGGTTCGTGATTTGACATTGAAGTGGTGATCTTCTATTCTTTAGAAGGCATTCATTTCATGGTCTATGCATCCTATGTCTTAGACATTGTTAGACTTGGTTTTGGCTATTGCCGGGGGCATGTCCCGATATTTTTTATTGACTTTGGATTGTAGAGGCTTTGTGGATTGCTGTGGACTTGGGTGTGTCGTGTTGATGAATGGTTTAGACATTTCTTGAGCTATTGTCAGTCTTATTATGCTCTATCTCATTATATGTTCGAAATTCGTCCGACACTTGTGGTTGTTATGCTGGTTAAGTTAGGTGAATGGGGTGATCTCCGATCCACGTGGGACTTAAGATACCCATCACGGTCAGGCCCTGGTTCGGGTCGTGACAGAGGACCATCAAGAATTATATCCATCAGTTCACTATCCTCAGCCATAATGAAGTCAAACATCCTTATTTTCCACCACCTATAATACTTTACATTAAATCTAGGTGGTCTAGTGGTTGATTGCCCTTCTCCTAGATTAGGTGGAGCAGCTATGCTATCCAAGTCACTCTAGGTGTGAACCTTTTAGAGTGAATTCGCACTGACACCAATTGTTGAAACCCTGAGAGTTGCACCACACAGTGAGGGACCAGGCCCTTCAAAGTAAATCACAGACAATAAAATAATGGAGTGCAGGAAAATTAAGGGTAGTGCAGAAAAGAAACAACACACAAGGTTTAACGTGAAAATCCCCTTGCTCAAGGGAGGAAAAACCATGGCTTGCCCTTACAAGCACCAACAAAATCCACTATAATCAACCTATTGATTACAGACTCGTTTTCAGCCTAACTCTAGGCTCCTTTCGCTTGTAATAACTCTACTACAAGCTCATCTTGGCAACTCTGCCAAGGACTATAAAAACTTGGTTAACTCTAACCAACAACAAGCTTAGGCAACTCTACCTAAGCACTTCTCTCAACACAAGAAAACACTACTCTTATAGCATGAGTAGTTCGATTAGAAATCAACACTCAAGAACACTTACTCACTCTTTAAGCATACTACAAAGATAAAAACATGAGCAATGCTTAAGCAGTCTTGAAATAGAGTTTGCTGCCTCTCTTTACTCTTTAGATTTATGCAAAACTATTTGATGAAGAAGCCTCTTTTTCCTTTTATAGCTGGGTGATGATTAGGGCTGAAATCTCATTGGACCAGGTGTCCTATTCAGTACAAGCAGGACCTACAAGTTTGTTACACAATAGGACAAAACTACGTAGACAAGCATATCAGCTGTACTGTACCATGAACATCCAGGGACCTGGTCCCTTGCAGTTAGCTGCTTATTATCAAAACTACATAGAGCAGGAACCTCACACTTCCCCTACTTCGTTATTCTATCAGGGTTTCCACAACCCTAGCTAATGGAATTAGCTGCTCATAGTTGTAAAACAATCCATGAAATTCAATAAAGAAAACACGAAAGTAATTGCACAACAATAAAGAATAAAACTCAAAGTTTCAAATCAATTAATCAACCAAAAACTAAGAACAAGAGGATTCCAAGATCCAAAGTCAATCTTGAAATCAAAAGAGTTTTTAAGAGTATAAAGTGCATAAAAGTGCATAAACTAACTCAAAAACATCATAAGAGTACTTATAGATTACATAAAAAACCTAAAAATCCAAACCAAAGTGAACCGAAAAACTTGGTCAGCGGCCACATATGATGCCACATATGGGTTGTAGGTGACACCTACGGCATGATGACAGAAAATTTTCAGTTCTGCAGCTTCTCTGAACTTCAGTCTCTGCTACATATGATGGTACCTATGGCGCCATAGGTGGTACCTACGGGTCATAGGTGGCCCTTCATAGGTTAAAGTAAAAAATCTCCAACTTTTGATTCTCTAGAGTTTGATCTCTGAAACCTATGACAGCTACCTATGCCTCGTAAGTGCTACCTATGCCACGTAGGTAGCCTCATAAGTGGGCTTTTCTGCCAATCTTTACTCTTTTTCTTCATGTTAAGCTCCAAAACCTAGTTCCTCACATTATAGATACAAAAACACATCATATCTATCAAAACAAATTTAAGTACTTACATATTTTTCGATTTTAAGCATCGAGGCAATAAAACCATGACACATGATGAAACTACAAAATAAAATAAAAATGGGAGGACTGAAAAGTGAAATAATGAGATAGTCAAGTTGCCAAGTTGTCCCCTTTGACATGTCGAAAACTTCTGACCAGGGCGTTTCACTGCAAATCATGTTCAAGCTTTTAGTATTTGTTTCTGGTTTGTAATTGTCCCGTAAGATGTTTTGCATTACAGGATCTCTCACACATTTCCCGGTTCTTTCCGTCCTCTTCTTCAACTAATAACTAATAGTAATAACGCCAAGCCGCCTTCCCTCTTCACCGCTTCCTTTCCCTTATCTCATCTCTGTGTTTCAATATTCGATTATTACAACATCTCTTTGCTTCTTAAGGTAACAGCTACTTTTACAAACTCAAAATTTCTATTTAACTTGTATTCCGAGTTACTTCTTGAATAATTATTACTAAGATTTAATTACCATATGTCAGATCTCAGGTTGAGGTTTATCAATCCTTCTTA
Source organism: Capsicum annuum (assembly GCF_002878395.1). NCBI lineage: Eukaryota > Viridiplantae > Streptophyta > Magnoliopsida > Solanales > Solanaceae > Capsicum > Capsicum annuum. The sequence goes on along the minus strand of NC_061118.1, from coordinate 91,442,890 downwards.
AGTGTTTAATTTACATTTTAGGATCCGCATAGATAATACATGGGCATCACTGGGGCACCAGTAGGATCCTCCCTCCAATCCATATGTCCAAACCCATCTCAGCATGTCTTGTCCACCACAGTTCAATCAATCAGCATAACTTGCAAATTTTATTTTTTATCATTTTTTCTGTTAAAGCTTAAGTTTTCTGATACTTTAGCTTACTATAGGCGATTTGCTTTTATGTAATGCATACTTTTCAAATATATGTATCCCCAAGCTCCTTTTGTTTTTGTGATTTCTTTTTGTCTATGAGCAGAATTTAAAAATGACTGGAGGATATTGCCTATCTTTATGCTTCTTGTCCAATGCAGTGAGAATAATCACATTGATACATTTATCTTTAGTCTCATCAGTATAATGGACTGAAATTGCTTATTCGTTATGTGACTATGTAGATTATCAGTTTGTTTAGTGAATGGGCAGTAGTCCAACCTGGTTAATTTCATTACTCTATGTTCTATGATTTGATTCTTTTACTGTACTGCTTATGTAATAATACGAAGACGCATAATTGTGGAGGGCATTAGATACAATGAAAACCATGTAACAAGAATTTCTGTAATGTACTTATAAAAAATTGAGGCTGCGTACAATAGACCCTTGTGGTCCGGCCCTTTCTCGGACCCCGCGCATAGCGAGAGCTCTTGTGCACTGGACTGCCCTTTACTTTTACATATAAAAAGTTGAAAGAATACAACTTACATATATTTTGAGTACTTCAATGTTTGAATTATAAAATATAGTCGTCTTCTAAAATTAACATTGATATTGTTATCTAGATATGACATGTTCGCTGGATTTAAATATCATGAAATACTTAAGTTGATACAGGCAAACTCTCTCAGAGAATGGAGGAGAGTGAGAAGTTGTTAGAATCAGGAAGACTTGCAATAAAAAAAATTTTCATAAATGATTGACTTCTCAAAAAAAGAAGAAGAAGATATTTGTGTAAATGATCCAGTAATCGTAAAAAAGAAACGAAAAGGTCTCCTGTGTAAATGATAATCATTGTTATTTTTCGTGATATGTATTCTTGGTGATATATTACTGAATATCCTCTTCTAAAAGTATTTCTCTTTTCTAATTCACCTCATTACTAACTTGTTCATTTGGTTTTAATTTACATTGCTTGAGCATGACAGAGTGGGGAGAATGTGGTAATAAACCATTAAACCATCCTGATTTTTCTTATGTGGGTAAAGTTTGTCACCGTCGTCTGTATATTCCAGGTTTAGATAATGGATTCAACAGTGTCAATACTTGCAAATGTAGTGGGAGCTACCTCTGATTGGGTGAAATCAGTCTTTGAGTTTCAATTCGCAAAAGCTGTGATATTTGAGGTCAACATTGGAGGTAGTCCCTTTATTCTTTGGATAGTGATCACCTCTTTGTTTGTAGATTCTATGTTGTGCATTAGATATGTTTTGTTGTTTTTCCTGTAGGACATCTATTTGTGGAAGGTCTTCTCCTGGTGGTCATCCTTTTCCTACTGTCTCAGAAGAGTTACATACCACCTAAAAGACCATTGACGAAGAAGGTTTGTCAGGGATCTACATTTTCAAATGTCAATGACCGTGTGGATATTATTTCTTCATCATTGTTTAAGATTACTATGCTCTTGTAATTTGTATCAATTCTTGGTTGTCTACTATCTGTTTCAACTGAGTCTGGGCTGGTGTTTGACTAAGATGGTGATATTTGTTCTAGAAACTATTACTCGTTTCTAAAATATATATTGGGAAATGCGAATATACCAGGACAAAGTTACCCGGTATCTGATATCTGTTGCTAGTGGGAGGTGGAAGGTATCCCGTGGATTTAGTTGAGGTGCGAGGAAACTGGCCCGGACACCACAGTTATCAAACAAAAGAAAAAGAAAGGACTTCTTGCTTGAACTATTCTACCCCTCCTACAACGTTGATGTGTATTAATGTGCTGGATATAAATCTTCTGTGACTGAAAGAAACTTGAGGCTAGGTGTTTACTCTGAGTGATGCACTGTAACTACTGTCAAATCTTGAGGTTATAACCTATAGCAATCAGTAAAGGTTGTAGAATAACTTGTAAAGTGTAATTACCTCTGTATACTTAATAACCAATAAACTTATGCCATTGCATGTATTAAACTATATCATTTCCTTGCACTTCTTCTAATCCTAATGTTTGTCTCTCTAAAGGAGCTTCAGTAAGTGATGCTGGTGTTAGTTTTGGAGTTATACATGAATTAGCATTTAGGCTCAAGACAGGAACATGCATGCTTCAGAAACATCTATGTTCGAGACATGCATAAGGAGTCCTTTCAATTTATCAATCAAAATAAGGAATTCTTTCAAGTTTGTTTAACCATCCTTTCCTTTTTTGTGTGCTTCACATGAAAATCCCTTTAAGTTTCTCTTATCGTAATGAAAGCAAAAACAAAAAATGCAAAGAAAAATGACCTTCAAACTTCAGGTGCGCTAATGAATGCGTTTAAGATTTTCAGGAAATTGATGAGTTATGTGAAGAATGGGCCCCAGAACCACTTATCCCTTCCATCACTGATGAGATGAAACACGAACCTCCAGTTTTGGAAAGGTGGGAAAGCTGTTTCTCTTTTCTTCTTCTAAACACTTTGATAGGTGTATTTTGTTCAGCCTTATAAAGAAATTGCATTTTATTCAGATGATTTCAGTCTCGTTCTTCTTTCTTTTATTCAACTGTATGCATTTAGAGAGTTAGAAATTTCAAATAGACCTATATGACAGAAAAGGCAACTCTAAAAGGTTTTACATTCTCTTTAGTGATATTTTTCTGTTCTCTGTACTGCTCTTCCAGATTTACATAATTTAAAGTAGATTACTTAGAGAACCAGTTTTAGTAATCTCTTGGGTTTTATTCTTGTGTCAAATGATTATTATTTGATGGCCGCAAGGATAAAAGCAATTAAAACTGTTGTGCTATGCTCTTGCTTGCTAGATTCAAGGGTAATTTGATGAGTAAAGGTTATTCTATCCATGAAACAGCATTGAGATGGTGCTGAATATGTGCTGAAAAACGCTTAAGTGCCTCTACAAATATAGGGAACAAAGGAACTCCAACATGTTATAGTATCATATACATTTAGGAGCCGTTTGGTAGACTGTATTAGAAAAATAATCCATGTATTAAAGTGTGGTATTATTTGATACATTGTTTGGTACAATTTTGGAGCAACGTATAACTAATACATGTATTAGTTATACACCCTACATGGTATTATAGGGTGTATAACTAATACATCCTATTTGGTGGTATTAGTAATTCATGGATTGTAATGCATAGGATAAATATGAGTAAAGACAAAAATGCCCTCAAATTCCTTTAAATCTTTTTCAATTTATTCAATGTGAGTTATTTCTTTTCAATTTATCAAGATGATAATTTCCCTTCAAATAATTTTAGTCATAAAAAAACTACTCCATTAACTTAAGAAATACTTATGTTTTAGTAAATTGGTCAAAACCCAAAAACAAATTGCATGATTGCATACAAGCTTTAATTTTGTAAATAGGATATATCACAAATAAAAATAATTTTCGTTCTTAGCTTTAACACTCTATGGAACACAATTTTATGTTAATAACTATTCTATTGTCTTATTCAAAAGTTACACGTGCCTCCCTCCTACTTAAGAACACCACAAACTGGGAACAACAAACAAATGATGTACAAATACAAAAAGATAGCCCAAAAAACAATTCTTGCAAGTGAATGATTAAATCGTGAAATTCCAAAGTAAGTTATTAGTTATATTGTTGATTTTTTTTTATTTTTAAAAAAGAATAATAAAGCTTTGCTAAGAAAATACACAAAGCTATAGTATGTCGAGGGTATTTTTGTAAACAAATAATATTATTTTAAAAATATAACAATACATATTATTTTCAATACATCAAACCAAACACTGCATAAAAAATAATCCTAGTATTACTAATCCCAGCATTACTAATACACCCTATTCCGTACTATCTTAGACACTCTACCGAACGACCCCTTAGTGTGTTACACTGAATTGCAAAAAATATGAACAGTAGTTTTCACTTTTCAGAGGTCTTATCAAGAGTTGACTTAGTGCAATGGCTAAACTATGCTAAGCACAAGTTATAAACATTTTCGTTACGTTATGAGCTGATAACTAAAGTTAGTAAGCTCCATTGAAGCAACAATTATTGTTAGAAGAGCTTTTCTTCTACCTGTTGTTCAAGTTCATTATTTAGATGCTCCAGTTATCAAACTTGTTGGAATGAATAGCTTGATATATTGCTTCTCATATCTTGTGTTTGTTCAGTGCTGCAGGGCCTCATACTATAGTTAATGGGAAAGACGTAGTGAACTTCGCTTCAGCAAACTACCTTGGATTATTAGGAAGTCAAGAATTGCTTGTAAGGTTTTCTTTATTATTTCGTTAGCAGTGATGTTGTTTTAGTTCTTTAGTAAAACAGAGCATTGACACCTAAAGGTGGATGGCAGGAGACTTGCACTACAGCTTTAGAGAAGTATGGTGTAGGTTCTTGTGGTCCCCGGGGATTCTATGGCACAATTGGTATAGTTTGATCATTTGTATCTGCGTACCATTCTGCAGTTTCATTGCACTCCTCTCCTTCTTCACTCTCACCAAAAATCAACTGATTATTCTACATTTGATGCAGATGTCCACCTTGATTGTGAGGCCAGAATAGCAAAGTATATGGGAACTCCAGATTCCATTCTGTATTCTTATGGACTTTCTACGATGTTCAGTGCAATTCCAGCATTTTGCAAAAAGGGAGATGTTGTTGTTGCGTGAGTATTTGCATTCCCTAGTTATTGCTTCATCTGTAGTCCAAGGGTTTAGTTTAAACATAATGAAGATGTTGAAAAAACACATTCTTCACATCAAACTGTTGTATGTACCAACCAAGATTAGATGAACAAGACAAAATTCATAGTGTTCATTTTAGCAACTGGGACAAATATCTCCTGATGACCTACTCCATAACTTTGAGTGAATCCCTTCTCCACCAGTCCTTGTTTGGATCTTTCAATCCAGCCACCAACTTTATGTTTTGCAGTAAAGATCCATTTGCGACTAAGCAATTTCTTGTCTGTGGTGGTGACCAGTTATCAACTCTCATATTTTGATAAAACATTCATTTTTTTAATCATAACTTGAATTTTAATCTTTAAAACTTTCCTCCAATTCTGGGGAATAGATACAGAAGAAATAGACAAGGCAAATGCTTCCCTCCACTTCTGGGGAATAATCACAGGAATAAAAACAGAAGAAACAGACAAGCAAGGCTCTGTAGGAGGATACAAGTCATTATTGGGGACAAAATAGATAAATGATGTTTGGTGCAAGATCTGACTCCTTTTCTGTGAGCAAGATGCACATTTAACTAATTAGAAAATGTTGATAACTCACCAATAGGAAGAGGGTTCAGCTTCAACAAACTGCATGATGACTTCTTTTGTTCTATTAAATCAGGTTTATCCCACATGGTCCTTCCCTGAGTTCTTTCTCGTATTTCACTTCCTTGTGGTGCGGTATCGAGAGGTAGAATCAGCCCTTCCTCATTGTTCTCCCTGAAGAGATGATGGCGTAATACTGAAATAGACTAGGATTCTCAAAAGGTAACATTCATGCTGACGAAGGATCTCCTCTATGGAGGATGATGACATTTGTATTGTTACTGGAGAATACTCAATCGAGACACTTTTGAGAGCTCTAGAATCAAGTTCCCTAGAATTCCTTGTGTGAACAAAACAGACACACCCAAACACCGTCACAGGACTGTATGTTCATTCTTACCCTTCAAAGCTTCCAGAGGAATCTGATAATTGAGGGTTTTACAAAGCAATTTATGACTAAGATAGACAGCTACTAGAATAGTTTTGGTAGATTCATGGTAATCATAAGAGATCTTGTAACTCTTAATTAATGTCTATTTTTATTGGGCTCTTGAAAGAAGAAAAGATAGTTGGAATATTATGTAAGCTGGATTATGGGAAAGCTTGCGACCATGTTAATTGGGGTTTTCTGGATTTCATTATCCTGAAGATGGGCTTTATGGACAAGTGAAGGGAATGAATCGATTGTTGCGTTTTCACCACTTGATTCTTTGTTATGGTGAATGAGAGTCCCTGTGGATGGATACTTTGCTAGTAGCTACATAACTTTTTCTAATTGCCTTATAATTAAAAATCATTGAAGAGAGAACGAAGAACACAATGAGAGTACTTGCATGAACAAGTGGAATTTTGGTGAACCAAGTTGAGAATATAGAGAAACATGCTTGTACAAAGATGTTCTTCGACTAAACCACAAGCTTTAGAGATGAGCTTAACATCCAAGTTGAACTTTATTTGTGATATTTTTAACACAATATTATACATAGTAGCTTGTACCGATTTAGAGGTCTTTATTATTTAGGTAGAAAGTAGGGTCATATTATTAACAAAACTTTCCAGTGGCCCCAATCTTATATATTTTTTTGTTGATAACTTGGCCTCGTCTCATATTCCCGGAGCTATACATCGCTCAAATCTTCAAATGAGATTGATAGTTGAAATCAACAATAAGCTGTGATTGTGTTTCTCTTATTCTCTTACACCAGGGATTTGCTAGATCTACTTTGATCTTGTACTTGTTACTCTTGTTGTGATTATTATAGTATATAGGATGAGATGTTTTATAGTAGGATGAGAGGTTTTATGGTACATGACAATTTTCATATGATTTTCAGTTAGTTAACGAAATTGATGAACAAGTCAACCAAACTTTAAAACTGTGGAAAAACCCTCTAGCAAGTAAGGTTTTATAATAAGTAGAAGTAAGACAATGTATTACACTTCAAGTTTAGGCTGCATAAGATGACTTAAGATGATCTGAGATTCGATGGGACTGCGGTGCCTAATGCTTAATTATTATATCTACATCCAGTGTTCTTAGAGAATGGAATGATAGATGAAGATCTAGCACATGGAATTAAATAAAATGGTTGAAATGGAAGAGTGTTGAGGGAATTTATGCAATTGAAATATTACTTAATAAGTGAAGTGCAAAAATCTTATTTTGGAGTGAATACTGGCCTCCCCCGCCAATATATTCAAAAGATGATTGTTGTAGAATTGAAATTTAACATAGACTTACACGATTAAATAAAATTAGAAATGACTGCATTAACAGGTGACATGAGTAGCACACAGGGAGGATAAGAGAAAAGATCAAATGGTTTAGCCATATCCTACATAGACTTCCAAATGCACCGATCAATTTGTTATATGTGCAATACTATGGTGATTGATGGTGCTAAAGAGACTGAGGTTGACCTAAAAGCACATGGAGAAAATTTTGGTTCAAGAACCTACAATTTTTCTGGAGGAATATTGATAGCTAGGACCAGGTCTGATGAAAGTAACAGATAAAGAGAAGCAAAGGGTTATAGCTTGATGGGTGGAGCCATGCTCTTCAAAGATGTCTACACTTGAAGTAACGACACGCAAAATGATCCAAAAGAAAAGGAGCAGTTCTTTGAATCCCAACTTTCAGGAGTTGGATTAATTAAATTGAATTATTGTCTATTAGATACAGAAATTATTTATTAAATTGCAATTTGATTATTATAGTACTATAATCATGTAGGTTTGTTATTTTCTATTTTTTTCAAAAATTATGTGCTTCACTTTTTGCTTTCCGGTTCAGGCTTCATAGACTTCGTCACTTTTTGCACCTTTTCTCTTTTAAAAACACTGTCATATTGGTAATATCAACTACTTGGAATTAAGTGTTAGTTGCTGACACTTATATTAAGTTCAGTATTTGACAGGAGACAGGAGTCTTGGTTGGTTAATGAAATGTATATTAACCGTAGAATAAACATGACTTTTAGAGAACCTCTATTTTTATTAAATCCTTTTTAATAAAACCAGTGAACTAGATGGAAGACCTATCATATCTCTCCAGATCTGGCAAATTCTTTCCAGCCTTCGTAAAATAAGGGGTGGGCTTGGCTTGAACTAGGCTCAAAAAGAATTGAAGGGTCCTAACAATGCCATGTATTCAATACAAAATCTGAAAAGCTGCAGGGATGACGAAAGGTGGTCCTTTCGCTTTTAATTGAAATGAACTGGGCTCGAGTAGAGGGGAATGGAATCGAAGGACTCTATGCAGTTGATCCAACTTACTTGGAATTGAGACATTGTTGCTCAGTAAATGTTTTCTCATGTTCTGCCACTAATATAAAAGAAATAATAATAAGCCCTTGGTTTTCTATAGTGCCATGTTACTAATGATGGATCTTGCAAACCAGGACACTGAATAATAGATAGCTTTCACACTGCTACATATGATGAGATTGAATGAAATTGGAGAAGTTTGGGGTGAAATGATAAGAGCTATACTCCAAGATAGAACCCTTCTTATGCGCCCATCTGTCTCTATATTAGCCATTTTTGTGTGTATCAGATTCAGCTATACCATACTAGAATTTCTACTGTCAAGGTGATGGCAATTATGAATACATGTTTGATAAACATTTACTCAATGAAACTAGGTTGCAGTGCCTAACTAGGAGCCTTTGGGACCATCCCTTTCCGTTTAATGAAAATTTATTTTGAATGCCTAAAGTCCCCTCTCCATAGAAATAGAGGTACTAGTGTGTGTGTCACCAAATGCTCATCAGTTGCTCCCTATAATCCTGCTCCGTCTTCATTTCCTGAATGTCTTTTTCTTATTACTCATCCTTCCCTTTTCCCCCTCAGCATCTGGTATGTAGATATAGCTACTTTGTTCTATTATCCATCAACACACTGCTTGCTAGGAATTCTGGGGATATTATTGTGTTGTAACCTAAAATTTAGGGTGTTAACCTTTAGATTCAAGGGAATAATGTAATTTGGGAAGATTCTCTTATAACTTTTTGTCACTTTGATATTTAGACAGCTCTCTGCAATATGAATAGAGGAGTCAAAGTAGCTTGATGCTTGTTTGCCTAGACAAAATCTTCTACTTCGACTAATATTGCATTTCATCCACCAGTGAACTTATTCAAAATGTATGCCTCTTTGATGATGATGTTGCATATTGTATTGGTGTGGGATGGGGGAAATGAAAGCTTGCAACCGAGGTTCTGTGCAATTAGAATGTTTCGCCAAGACTTAAAGGTAGTTTTACAGAGTGGTGATTAGACTGACATTGTTGTACAGGGCTAAGTATTAGTCATTCAAGAATGCGCTCGTTTGAAGGATGGAGGTAGCATAGATGAGAATGCTCAGATAGAGTTGTGGGCATACTAAGAGGAATATGATTAGGAACAAAGTTATACGAGGCAAGGTGGGAGTGACCTCCGTCGTGGACAAAATGCGGGGAACGAGGCAAATGATTCGGGCAGGTGAAAAGGAGGTGCGTGGTTGTGTCATTTAGGAGGTGTGAGAGGTTGGCTGTAGCAGGAGTTGGGAGAGATAGAGGTGGCCAAAAAAGATCTGGAGAGAGGGATCAGACAGGAGTTGGCACAGCTTTAGCTCACTGAGGACATTACCCAAGATAAGAAGGTTCAGAGGTCGAGAATTAGGGTAGAAGGTTAGCAAGTAGGGGAGGTGTAGGAGATACTTTCACTCTTGTGTTTCATTTTTCAGGTTGTGACACCTAATGCACCTAATCCTAATACATTTGTGGTAATATAGTTTCCCTCGTTTCAGTTTTTACTTTTTTTTTTTGGGTGGGGTGGGGTGGGGGAGCCTTGAAGTAACTGGTAAAGTTGCTTCCATGTGGCCAGGAGATCACGGGTTCAAGCCTTGGAAGTAGAAATGCAAGGTAAGGCTGCGTACACTACACCCTTGTGGTGGGGCCCTTCCCCGGACCCTGTGCATAGCGGAAGTTTTAGGGCACCGGGCTGCCCTATATAATCTCAGTTTTTACTTTTTAGCTTGCAACACCTAATGCACCTCAGTCCTAAAACGTTTACATTACTCCCTTGAACTTAATTTAGTTGTGTCAAAATTAATGATTTTCCCATTTTCTAGTGTAAGTTCTGTTGTTAAAATAAATAATCCAGAGATTGGCACTTGTTATACGATCTCACTATTATTGACATTGTTCTGCAATCTGTATTTTTCCTGAAGGGATGAAGGTGTCCACTGGGGAATTCAAAACGGCCTGCAGCTGTCTAGAAGTACCATCATATATTTTAAGCATAACAATATGGAGTCCTTACGAAATACTTTGGAGAAAGTTACCCAAGAAAACAAGCAAGCTAAGAAGCTACGGCGATATATTGTTGTTGAAGCTGTGTATCAGGTATCAACTGTTTATGAACTAGCAACTCTGATTTCTTTTGTTTGGTGGCATAGTGGTAGTTGAAGCAAAAGTTGTTACTGTAAGGAAATGGCAGAGGTTAACTCTAGGCATATGCAAAATTGAGCCTCATCAAACTGGGCCAGCGCAGAATATACCGAATCCAATTATGGTTCAGGAATTTCTTTAAGTTCACTGGATAACTTGTGAGGATCCACGTTGTTCTAAATCATTTTTCAAGGTTTTGTATGGAAGTACATCATCAAGGACGGCTTTGGGGTTACACATTGTGATCTTGATGTCCTCCTTATCATCAACATAGCATTTTCTTTATGGCTTTAAACAACCTGTTGCTTCATAGTTCCGTAGCTGCCTGTCAAACTTCCTCAGCACACTTCTCTACTAAAGAAATTGTACTTTGTAATGCCATATTTCCTGTGACTGTAATTTGCAGAATTCTGGCAAAATAGCTCCATTAGGTGAAATCATCAAGCTGAAGGAAAAATATCGATTCCGCGTGTTGTTGGATGAGAGCAATTCCATTGGTGTGCTTGGCAGTTCTGGTAGAGGTCTAACTGAACATTGTAAAGTTTCGGTATGTTCATCACATTATTTGGTTAATTAACTTTGTATCTCTGTGTATATCCTCATATGGAATTATCCAATTGCAGGCTGACAAGATAGATATAATAACTGCGGCAATGGGACATGCATTGGCCACAGAAGGTGGGTTTTGCACTGGGAATGCTAGAGTCATTGATCACCAGGTACTAAGGTGTACTCTATCCACCAGTTTATCTTCAAGTCCCAATAAGTCCATGTTCATGATTTTCATTTCTTGCACTTGTGTCTCTTTATATTTTCCACCCATCTTTTGTTAATGATTTATTTTGCCTGCATTGGCAGCGTCTCAGTAGTTCTGGTTATGTCTTCTCTGCTTCACTGCCTCCTTACTTAGCTAGTGCTGCAATTAAGGCTATTGATATTGTGGAAGAAAAAACTGAACTTCTTGTCAAACTGAGGCAAAATATTGCTATGCTGACTAAAGGTCTTTGTCCCATACCAATTATCTTCTTTTTTTTAACTCCCTTATCCCCGTTATGCGAGCCTGAAGAAACATATTTTTTTGTGTAACTGCAGGTCTATCGGATATAAAAGGCTTAGAAATAGTCAATGATCTGCTCTCCCCCATTATATTCCTTACATTAAAGAAGACCACTGGTTCTTCAATGGGTGATTTACAAGTGCTTGAAGATATAGCTGATCATGTAAGTAAGTCAGCTTAATGCTCGTTACTTTGCCATATATAGTTTTGAACTCATCAGCTAGAGTTACCTCACGAGTTTGTTTTTGTGCAACAACTTAATACTCTGTAGGTCTTGAAGGAAGATTCTGTCTTTATTGTGACTTCAAAGAGATCAACTCTTGATAAATGTAAGCTTCCTGTTGGAATTAGATTATTTGTCTCAGCAGCTCATTCAGAATCTGATCTGGCGAAAGCGAGCAAATCCTTGAAACGAGCAGCAGCATCACTATTGCCAGTTCAGGATTGATAAAGATTTACTGATTTGCTCGTCGAAGAGGCCAGCGTCAAAGAATCCGTCCTTCATCAATGTCTGTATATATTGCATTTGTTTTGCCCTTGCTGGTCTTTCAATTTTCCACATTAAAGCTATCGAAGGATCTAAATATTGTTGAGATTGCACGATCACAGTTGTTGATTCACTACTATAGAAATTCTTTTGTCCAAGATTTTGCTTTCATGACCTATTTCATAATTTGTTTATAATGGAAAGAAGAAGAGAAAGTGCAAGGTGGTTAGTAGTAGTTGAATATTTGAATGTATAGACAGTATTTGTCTCTACTTTGTTGGAGTAAGAATTATGAATTGATTTTTGTTGAGTTGAAGATATAGAAAGTGGTGTTTGTGATTCTATGTACAAGACCAAGTGAGTACAACTTCTTGTGCATCTGGTACATATTGCGTTTTGTATTTTCTGGATCAAGTCCTCAAAAACAAAACGAAATATTGTCTATTATCCTTTTCAATCTAAAAGAATATTGTGATATAAGATAACTCACTTTTTTTTTTTCATGATATGACACGTAAAACTTTTTAGGCTGTGAATTGTGACCTCAAGCAGACAGCGGAAAAAAGAGGCATAACACCGTTTGTTTGAGTTTTTACAAAATTGATTTTGCAAACTCAAGTTTTTCTTCTTCTTTTTTCTTGTGAAAAATGAAAACGATGGAGGATTTTCTGAAAAAAATAACTAGTTTCTTATTGAAGATTATTTCCAACAAAACTTTCAATAATTCAAAACTAATTTGTTCAAGCAAATATCGACTCACATTATGTATGGCTATTTTTATCTATGTGCGATTCATTTCTAGCTATTTTTATAGTTTCTTCAATGAAGGAAAAAGTAATGTGCAACATGAGAAGATTTGATAGGAGATATTTTAAAAACTCAATTGAAAAAAGAGAGACTATTTTGTTTTTGGATTTATTTTTTTGTGTTTGGAGAGAATTTGTGGGTCATGGGTCAATTTATAAATTTTAAAAAGTTATTGTCACCCCTATTTTTGAAATATTTTTTTGGGTTAAAATTCATAAATAGCATACTTAAGACCATAATTATGAGATTCATAGCAACACTTTCATAATTACTTAAACTAGCAACTTGTATTTTGTATTTGAACAAACTGTTGTTATAAAAATACATATACAAATCGTTTTACTGCCTATATTTAACTCAAATCAGTTGAGTTAAATATGATATAATTAGCCATAAATTAAATGTGGAGATTCCTTTTTGATTAAAACCTCTTAATTAACATGGTTTTCGTTATTTGTTACCAACTGAAATCACAATTCAAATTTCAGTTTCACATTATCATTTTCATCCCCCAAAAAATCAATATCAAATTCAACTGAAACTTCTTCTGTTCAATATCTTCGAAAATTCAAATTAAACCATTACTTTTGTTGAAGGTATTTAATCGTAATATTGTTTTCTTATATGAATTTCATCAGTTGTTTGAAATTGATAAAAAAATTTCGTTCTAACTTTTTTTTTGAACCATTACTGTTATTTCTTTCAAATTTTTTTGAGTCATTACTGATGTTTCATTCAAATATAGTGATCAAAATCGATTTTTCGTTAAATTATTTTTGAATATTTTGAGCCATTAACGATTTTTCGTCAGAGTGATCAAAATCAATTTTCCGTTACGTTGTACAATTTAACAATTTATTTCATTAAATTGTTTTTGAATATTTTATAAACGAATTTCAAAAAAAAAAAAGTAATGCAACAGTAAATTGAACTGATCAAACAATATAGTGATCAAAATCGATTTTTCAAGCTGCTCAAACTCAATTTTTTTTTCACTTCTTTTTTTTTGTTTTTTTCTTTTTCTATTTTTATTATTTTCGTTTTTTTACTCTTTTATCTCTAACTTTTATTTTGAAAAGACAAATATGTATATCACATACACATATTCAAAAAATATATAAAATATATAGCCATACAGATCTGGATATGTATTTACAGTATAAAATATACATATGTATTTACAAAAATATATATCTCACTCATAAGTATATATAAACATATAAGACACAAAATCTCTATAATAAAAAGGATAACTATATATATATATACATATAAGTAATCAAAAAATACATGATACATATCCTATATGTTTATATATACATGCGAGTCAGATATGTCTTTCTATAAATACATATGCAGATATATATGTATGTTTTTTACCGTAAATAAATATGCAGATCTATATGTCTATTTATTTTGTATATTTTTTGAATATATATATGTGATATAGATATTTGTCTTTTAAAAATAAAAAATAGAAATAGAAGAGTAAAAAACTGAAAAAAAAGACAAACGAAAAATAAAAAACTGAAAAAAAAAAGGTGAAAAGGGAAAAAAAAAAAGAAAGAGGAATAGAAACTAGAAATAGAAGTGTAAAAGCAAAAGCGAAAAAAAAAAAAGGAAAAAAAAGAAGAAAACGAAAAAAAATATGAGAAAGGAAAAAATAGGAAAACGAAAAAGAAAAATATGAAAAGGAAAAAAGGGAGAAGAGAAGTAGAAGAGAAAAAATAAAGTGGAAAGAAAAAAAAATTAAAATAAAAAATAAAATGATAAAAAAATAAAAAAAACTAGCAAGAAAAAAAGTTAGAGATATAAGAGAATAATATTTTGAAATTTTGAATATTATGAAGATAATAATCTTCATAATTGAATTTGATTTTAAAAAAGGAATCTACTAATTTAAATAAGAGTAATTTATAGAAAAGAAAAAAAATTGAACGAGGAATCTAAGAGATTTCAAACAATAAAAGGTGAAGTAAAAATCAGTTAAAGGAAAGACAAAGAGAAGTGGCATGAAGAAGGGAACCTTATACATGGTAACTTCTCAAAGGCAGTAAGTGGGAGACCACACTTAAAAGGCAAAATGACCTTCTGGACCCCTATACAATGTCGGTTTTATAAGTTGGATACTTCTACTTACATGTTTGTCATCTGGACCCCTAAATCTATTAAAAAGCTATATTTTAAACCCTTTGACCGTTGATTTTGCCTATGTGGCATTAAAATGCTGACTAGGACGAGGAGAGTGATTACAATCGTCTAGGGTGCGAATGGGGGTTAATTTTTTACCAATTTATATTAAAATAATTAAAAAAATAAAAAAGAATTAATTTTTTTTTCAATTTTTTAATTTAAAAAATTAAAAATAATAAAATTTAAAATAAAAAATAAACCCCCCACCCCCTTCCTAGTCCAGCCACTCCCCACTCCACCCCAGCCCTTTCCCAGCCTCTCCACCCCACCCAACTTTTTTCATCTTTTTAAATTTTAAAAATATTTTAAAAAATTTTAAAATTAATATTTTTTTAAAATTCAATATTTTTTCAGCTTTTTAAATTTAAAAATATTTTTAAAAACTAAAAACTATTTTTTTTAAAAAAAAGCCCTCTCCCACCCCTAACCCCGTCCATCACCCCACCCCTCCTTCACCGTCGCCCACCCCATCCACCAGTCACCACCGTCCCTCATCCCATCCACCAGTCCACCACCATTCCCGTCCCCCATCCAGCACCCTCCCCGTCCCCCATCCAGCACCCTCCCCGTCCCCCACCCTCTTCTCATCTTTCATCATCTCCTTATTTCCCTACCCCGTCTTTCACCCTCCCCCAAGTAACACAACCACCACCACACCAGCATTCCGTCACTCCCCCACCCCACCCCAGCCCACAACATTACAAAATCCCATCAAGAACCCCAGCATTACAAAACCCCATTATAAAATTCCATTACAAAAAACTTTCTCCTCTAAGTTCATTAGCAACTTTGGTCAATTTTTGTGTTAAATTTTAGTTTTTGGGTAAGATTTGGTCAAGACATCATGGAATTAATTCAAATCAAACACCATGAAATTAATCCAAAAAAAATAAAATTCAATTGCATTTCAATTTTACCATGGAATCACCTGCTAACAAAAAAAATTAAAATTTCACACCAAATAACTAAACACAATCAATAGATCTTGAATTCATATGAAAAAAAATTATAAAATCTAACAATTTTAACTGTTTTTTTTATTCATTGGAAGTAGAATATATTAATTGGGGTTTATAAAGAAAAGAAGAAGGAGAAGAGAGAGAGAGTAGAAGAAGAAGAAGGAGAAGAGAGAGAGTAGAAGAAGAAGCAGAAGAAAGAGAGAGAGAGAGAGGGAGAATAAGAATCGGGGAAAGAGAAAGAAAAGGGTAAGAGAGAGGGAAAAGAGGAAAAAGGGGAGGGGGGAGAAGGGATTGTTTTTTTTAAAATAAATTTATTTATTTATTTTAATATTTCATATTTTTTATATTTAAAAAAGACGTGAAAACTGACATGGCAGCTGACGTGGCGAGAGTGTGTTACGCTTTTTACTGGATTCAGGGGCGAGATGACAAACATGTAAGTAGAAGTGTCCAACTTACAAAACCAACATAGTACAGAGGTCCAGAAGGTCATTTTGCCTTTTAAGTGTGGTCTCCCACTTACTGCCTTTGAGAAGTTACCATGTACAAGGTTCCCTTTTTCATGTCACTTCTCTTTCTCTTTTCTTTAACTGATTTTTACTTTACCTTTTATTTTTTGAAATCTCTTAGATTCCTCTTTCAATTTTTTTAAGTCTTAAGTATGCCATTTCTTGTAGTTTTTCCTATTTTTTCACCCCTCATTTTTTCTTAAAATACCATTCAATTAATTTTCCTTCACTTTCTTTCACTTTTTACCCTTCAATTAATTTTCCTTCACTTTCTTTCATTTTTTTCTTCTTCAAACTCTAAAATTTTTTATTAAATCTATCTTCTTCTCATATCTCAAAATTCTTCGTTCATTGTTATAAAATATATAAACTTTTGATTTCAAGCATTTTGAGATCCATATTGATATTTTTTTTTAATATTTATTTTTTGGACAAGATGAAAATCAATGACTTTTTCTTTAAAAAGCTTTCGTCTTTTTTTTTTTTTAAATTCAGTCATTTTCTTGATTCTCATTGAAAAGTACTCTATATCTGGTAAGATCATCGCCACTTTAGTTGTTGTTATGCATATGCTTTTTAAATTGTTTCCTATTGTTTCTAAAGCTCTCATTTTTTTGGTATGGATTCTAACTTCATTAGTTACAATATTATAAATTGTCGCACATCCCTTTTTGTTTCTTGATGAATGTGGTAAGAAGAATGAAGAA
Source organism: Capsicum annuum (assembly GCF_002878395.1). NCBI lineage: Eukaryota > Viridiplantae > Streptophyta > Magnoliopsida > Solanales > Solanaceae > Capsicum > Capsicum annuum. Next base: position 91,425,790 of record NC_061118.1, on the reverse strand, counting down.
TATGTTGCCCAACCTCAATATAAGTAGTATCCTCTTTTTCTGTAGCATGAGATCTTTAAAATGTGGATAGTAATAATAATATTCAAAGAGGGAGAATATGGCAAATCTGAAAATAAAAATGTATGAAAACACAATGAAAATATTTTGTATCTGTTTCTACTATACACACAAAATCTCGTGCATAATCTCTCAATCTTGATTTTTATCAATTTCCAACGTCATTATATCATCATTCTTTTTCATTTAATTACTGAAACATCTGGCGTAAATCATTTGTCAATAATCGATCACATGATATATATAAAATAGACTACTACATGAAGTAAATAAATCATTCATCTACATTATTTATCAATAATTGATCAGTCACTTGATATATATTACAGATTAGACTATTATTTGGTTAAAAAAAATTAATTAACTAATTAACTAAAATAAAATAAATGAGTTAAAATTATGTGAATATGATCATAATATTTTATTATATCATATAAGAGTTCTCATCAATTGTTGGCATGATCTAATAAGTTTGTAAACAAATAATTATTGTACAAATTTTTTTCACAAAATAAGATAGTCATAAATTAAATGGATTGTAATTAAATAAATTAAACGGATAAATTTTTTCCTTCACCTTATACAGCTTGAAAGGGAAATAATTAAATAAATTAAATAGGATAATTTCAAACTCTAAATTGATAAATATATACGAAATTATTCCTTCACCTTATTGCTTAATGCACATAAATAATGCATAATTATTGATAAAAACACATATTTTCAACTGCAGAGTTGTAAAATTTTCGCCTTGAATTTTTGTCGGGTTATGATATCTTCAAGATAGCAGGATTACCTCAATGACAAATATAAATCTTTTTTGATGTTTAAGATGACAGAGACATTTTTTGTGTTAAAACGAAAAAAATGAATAAGAAAAGAATATGGAAGAGTTCAAGGGGTCCAATTTATTTATATAATAGGGCTGACAGAAATGTGACGATTGTAGGTCCATACTTTTTTATCGTTGACGCACGAGTATAGATCACAGTAGTGATTTATCATGTATGTAAAGAGTGATCTAGATGCTACTATATTTTTTACTCGATCTTTGTGGTTTGATTTTAGACCCTCTCCTTGTACGATAAAAAAGGACTGTAAGTTTAAATAAGTTGCAGTTGGGCTTTCAAAAATTCACAAGTACAGAAAATTCAATAGATAGTAGACTATGTGAATGGTATACCATCTACTGATGTCATTTTTGATGAAATATATTATCTCATATATTATAGATTATTCTATGCATTGATACGTGACTGTTAAACAGTTATACTGTCAACCAATTGAATATATTAACAAGTAAGATAGGATTTAAAAAAAAAAAATAACATCATTCAACCAATGCAAAACAACTAAATTGCAATATATAAGACTCCATAACAATTGGACACATGATCTAATGAGTAAGAAAAAGTGATGTTTGTGAATGTTCTTATGACAAGTAATGTTTGAGAACAAGTAGTTTTTCTCAAAGTATATGTTTGTTTTGAGTCATTGATTTTTATTATCATTGTATGATCATGTGTTCAATTGTTGTGTACTCTTATATGATGTGATTTAGTTGTTCAACAATTCTTGAATGATTTTAGTTTATTTTATTAATTTAATTTTCTTCATTTTTAGTCCTATCTTACTTGTTCATATATTCAATCGGTCAATCGTAGAGTTGTTTAACAGTCATGTATCGATGCATAGATCAATTTATAATATATATATATACATACCTAAACGGCTATTATAGATCAGAAATATAATATATACAAGATATCGTCAGAGGTCTAACATCAATTATATGAATATATTGACAAGTCTCCATATGACTAAAATGAAAAAAATAAATTAAGTTAAATTAAATTAGTTAACATCATTCAAGCATTGTAAAACAACCAAATCACTTCATATGAGAGTACACAACAATTGGACACACGATTAATTGACTATAAGTAAGAGTAAAGATAGTAAGAATCAATTACTCAGCACAAACGTATGCTTTGAGAAGGACTACTTATTTTTAAACATTGTTTGTCATAAGAACACTCACAAACATCATCTTTCTTACTCATTAGTTTATTTGTTCAATTATTATGGATTCTTATATGTTGTGATTTAATTGTTTTGCATCGCTTGAATTATTTTATTTATTTTATTCCCCCCTCTTTAGTCCCATTGTAGTGATTTAGGATAATTGCATGCCTTAAATAGCACTTGATCATGTTCAAAAGTGGTATGGACTCATAATTGATGTAGCTAAATGACTTTACATTATTTGAAATTGTGTTAATTTGCCTATTTTAATTTTATTTTCTCCTTTTTAGTTATAATTTTAACTTGTTCATATATTCAATCGGTCGATCGTAGGAAGATCGTTTTAATTAAATGTGCAGATCTAAACTAATCTTAGAATTTATGAATTACAGGGGAGAAATCCCTCTCTCATTCATCATGTAACTAATGACCAAGTTATTTAAATCGCAACTTAAGCCCCCATTTTTCATTACACTTGCAATCATGTCATAGAAACTTAATTCTCCGCTCTTCATTACGTTTTTAACCATGTCTACGTTGAACCATTACGATGAAGAAAAATGGGCATTGTCTCCTTAGACACGAATTATTTAATTCAACATTTTGGAGTCTCCTCCCATTCACCCAAAAATTCAAAATCAGAAACTACATATTCTATAATAGACATGATATACCTAGATGAGAGTATTGAATAGACTTAAGTAGTGGTTTATGAGCCTAGACTTAATAGGTTGTAGTCGTCTTCTTCATACTGATTTCTGTACAGTACTTGATTTTATTTTTTTGACGACCACCGAAATAATGCAACGGATTAAAGCTTTGGAACAAAATAAGGAGTATTGGAATGTTGCTATTGAGCCTAGAATTGATTTCAAAAAGTGGGATTGATTTTTAAGATTTTTCAATGAAAATGGATGAAAATGTTAGGATAAAAATATGAGAAAGTGACTTAAAACAATGGAGGTAATGTCACTTTCTGATGGATGTCGAAAAAATCAACAAAAAATTATCGAAAAATGGTCGAGAAATCTCTGAAAAATCACAAAATAATGGTTGGTAGTGGAACTCGATTGAGAAGCTTTGCTTTAAAATAAAAATAAAATCTAATATTTATATTTTTGGGCATAAGCTGAAGTGTAGTTTCTAAAACACAGGGGCTGAAGTAAGGGTGGGACTAAAGTGCATATTTTTAAACTTGTGTGCTAGGGTTGATACTTCTTTTTGTGATCCTATTAGGATTTCTCTTTTTTCAATTTTGTAAGACTAATGTCTCTTTATTAAAGTAAGTTTGTCAAAGTGTCTATTTTTTCAACCCTCCCAAGTAACATTCTTTAAAAGGTAATATTACACATCATCAAACTTGACCAACACCATTTGATTTGACATTTGTCAAACTCAATAAGTATTTTTAACAATTAGAAATGACAATAGGGCGGTGCATATTTTGGTATAGAAATATGCGGATGGGAGCAGTGTGGTTCAAAATTAAAAAAAGTTTAATCTTGTGGGGATTAGAATATTTATAAAATTATAGCTTTTAGGGGTCGTTTGGTGTAAGAAATTAAAATATATAGTCCCAAGATAAAATAATAGTTTCGTGATGAAAAATTCAGTGTCATATTTGGTTGTCAAATTCGGGATAACTTATTTCAGGATTAACAAATAATGCAGGGATAAGTTATCCCATCCAAAGGGTGGTATAAATAATTCCACCATAATTTACCTATATATATATATATATATATATATATTTGATTATTTAAAATTAAATAATTTTGTCTATTGAGATTTTTAATAAAGTGTAAAAATTTAAATCACTTTTCAAAAATCTTTCACACTTTAATATAATAATGTAAACATAAACATATACACATATATGTTTTACCAGTTCCAAGTGGTTGAATCATCACTTCTGCGTTTGCATACCTCTTTCCCTTGTTGCGACAGGCTAAGACAGATGCATCAATTTAAATTATATTTGTGTTACGATTTATTTTTTTTATATTTAAAATCTTTCCTTATTTCTAAAGTCAAATCTTTACAAAATTATTGATAACATTCTTATTACGTACTTAAAACTTTTAAAAATCTAATACTTCTTAAATTTTTCTTATTTTAATAGTTTTAAATTTACTTTTAGATTTTTGAAATCTTCTTTGAATCAAATTTAGTTGAATTAGAATTCTTAAACTAATGGAAAAAGTATCGATTGTCATTAATTTTGATGACTTCTAATAAGAAAATATTTTATCATAAATATATTTAATTAATTTTTAACTCTTAATTAAGAATAAATATTAAAATTCTGATGACGTCTAATAAGGAAAGGTTTTTATCATAAATATATTTAATTAATTTTCAACTCTTAAATATTAGAAAAAAATAGTAAAAGGACGATTTTGTCTAGAGAAAAAGACTTTCAATGAAGGACAAAAAGTTCAAACAATATTTCTAAGACCCTTCACACTTTATATATATATATATATATATATATATATTACTTTACTACTATACATAAGAGAAAATGTGAGATTTTGATAATCCTCACATCAGTTTTTTTGTCAATTTTATTCCTAATTTAAATTTTAATTACTCTACTAATTTTCATCGACTTCGGTTAATTTGAAAAATTATATGGGCTTATTAAATGCTACAAAAGTAATGAGTCATTAAAAAATGATAGTGACACCATAAAAACTATTAATACAATCAAAGCCAAAATTGATCCAAGAGTTTATTGTCTTTCTATTTTGTAAATTATTAATCTTACTTCAAATTTTATTTTTTTCTAGCAAATTTATCATGGATAAGTAATTAAAGTATCTTGACATTCCCTTTCTAACTTAATACATGTTTAATTATTAAATAAAAAATTATTTTTAATTATTAAATAAAAAATTATTTTCATATATAGTTAAACATGTTTGAATTTTTATTTTTTTTAAATAATACAATTCAACTTTTCAAATATTAATGATACTAAATAATGTAAAATAAGAGTAATTCTTTTTCACATTTTTTGATGATTAATTTTTTTTTTTTAAATGAGACTATCAATATTTTATTGAATTTAGGATAAAATAAGTAATTTAACATGAAATATTAAACTAAATAAGGTGAAGGATATTTTTGTAAATAAACTATCTATTTTTAGAAAGAATGCAATGCATATCATTTTTAGTACCAAAACCAAACAATCACTAAAAACTAATATCAGAATAACTAATTTCAGGATAATTAATCCTAACATAATTACTCCTATCATAACTTGTTTCCCAATCAAACAACCCCTTAGGTTATTTTTTATTTTCTTCAACACCGTTCTTATTCTCTAGAGAGTAAAACTTTTAATCACTTGTTCTCTAAAATGCTATCTAAAATATATAATGCTGCATTTTTAATGTTTAAGGCGGGAGAAAAGGATATTGGTCTAATGCTCTCAAGGGTACAGTAAGTGACATGATTATATGGTTATTCAAATTTTAAAATGTCAAATTTAGAGGCTTTTATAATACAGTGAGATGTCACATATGGCAGCATGATATCACTCAATAATTTAAATAGTTCTCCTAATATTAAAGAAATCAAAAGTTTCACATATAAAATAATTAATATGTAATTAATTATATACAAACAGTAAACCAACTTTTGTAGAAACTAATTTTTGAGTATGTGTTTTACGTGCGCATTCTATACCATTGAAAACTATCCTATAAAAATAGTATAAATAACACTCCCTCCGTCTCAAATTTTCTAATTTGATTTTTCATTTTACTTATCTTTTTTCATTAATCGAGAAGAGACAATTTTTTTTTCATGTTTTACCCTTTGCATTAATTACTTTTTTTAAAAAAATTAAAATATAAATATCATTTAATAGGAGCAATAGTAAACTAGTCATGTTATTAATTATTTTTCTTAATTAATGTGTTAACTCAATTTGAGACGGGTAATTTGAGACGGAGGGAGTACTTAGAACTAGAATGTGTTGCAAGCTTCTTTTATAGCCTTGTCCATATGATCACGCAGAAAATATAATTATCTGATACACAAAATATTTTTGAACACTACGCCTAAGAATTATGTGATATCATTGAAGAATTATTATATACAAAAAATGGATTCCATAAATATTTAAAAGATTGTGATAAAATGGTCCTTGAATAGTTTCTGGACATCCAAACAAAATTACCTATATCACAAGAAAACTATAATTTCGCTTCAAATTTGGTGTTGCATTAAATTTTGTGGAAACCAACTCCTACCCACTACATCAAATCAAAAAATAATATTCTTCTTTTATTCTTCCCTCTCTTTTTTTTATTTTTTTTATTTTTTATTATTATTATTATTATTATTATTTCATGAAATAGTTCTTCTTCTTCTTCTTCTTATTATTATTATTATTATTATTATTATTTCATGAAATAATTTTTTTTACATAATCACCCTATATAATTCATATTCTTTTCTTATATAATTATTTAATATAAAATTATTTTATACCCTAATTTTTAAATAATATAAATTGCAAGCAAATATTATATTGTTAAGATCATGTTCATTTTTGATTATTATTTTGGGCGGTGTAATACATGTAGTTATTATATTATGTAGTACTTTTTTCCTCCAAAAACGCAACGATCCTGCAATAATTACAAAACGAGATTGCAAAACTCTGAATGCACGTTCAACAATTTTCTGTCTCATTCTCTAATTATTTTTATGATATTGGTGGATTGGGAAGGACTTGTCAGATTACTAAATAATTCTTGTAGTTTTCTAAATTATTATGTTATGTATTGTATTTTTCAATTTTGATGTTACTCACTACTTCATTGAATGTTTATTGTCTTGTTATTTAAAATATATTGTATTATTTATTAACAACATATGTATTTACACTTTTCATTTTTGTGATGGTTATGTTTTTTATACAACTGTAAATTATAATAAAATTAACTTATATTTTAAATAAAAATATTATGTATCAAAATTAGTTTATAAATTAATTTAAATTTAAGATTAATATAATAAAAATATTGCATAAACAATAATTATGAATATTAAGGACTTAATTAATGGTCTTATAATTTATAATATGTTAAACTAAATGTGTTATATAATAAAAATAAAAAATTAAATAGTGCTTTGAACACACCAAATTTGGATTTGAATATGTTTGATTAAAAGTGTTATATAATAAAAATAATAATAAAATATTTAAATAGTGATTTGAATTTGGTGTGATAGTATTCACACTCCAAATTTGGTGCAAAAAGAATACAAGGTTGGAGTTCTTTGCTTCAAATTTGGCATTTAAAGCGAGGCTGAAATTTTTTTTTATGATGCGTGAGGTTCCACCCTTTGCTCGACAAGTATAATTATGGATCCCATTAATAACTTTGTTTGTCCGCTCTTTCTCCCTCTTTCACTCTTTTCACTTTTATCATTTCTCCCCTACCCAAAGCAAAATAGCAAGGAGAAAAAAGTATCAGATGGAACAAATATTATTTTGTCTTATATATTCTTTTTTAAACTGGGTAATAGAATTTCATAATTCAACCGACGGATATTTAGTAGGCATTTAGCGTAGACTTCAAATATATTTCGTTAAAGTTTATAAAATCATTATTATGTTTGGTTATACTTTTTCCAAAGAATTTCTAGAAAACTATTCATACTTGTATGTATTCAAATAAAATATAAAACGAGGAAAATGAGTTGGAAAAAAAATATTGTAACCTATTTTCCAAATTTGAATACACCTTCAAGTTGGATTAAAATTTTTCATCATCAAATAAGGTAAAAAAAACTTATTCCAGAAAAAATAAATATTTTTATGACCAAATGAATTCGTAATTTTAAATGGTAAGTTGATTGTCAAATTGCCTTCTAATAGTTCCCACCCCTCCCACAAAAAAGGAGAAAACAGTGTAGGTTTTTCAAAATTTTATAAATATGTAAAATCATATATGTCTTCCAGGTTAATTGAAATAACAAACAATATGAGAGATGACAATTAGCTTAAGTTATATTCTAGTATTAAATTTATTAATGGAACTTTTGAGATGCAAGCCAAAAATTTAAAGTACAATCTGTAAATTGCATATCTGAAAATCACTTTGTAAAACTTCAATGAATATCAAAAAATAAAAAAACTCAAATATTTATGTTAGAATAGTACATTCTAATGCTAACAAGAAACCAACATAAATAAGCGAAAAATATTGGGTAAAAAATAGATGGATTTTTTTATTTATCTTTTGAGATACATGTTTTGTAATTAGAATGGAAGAAATGTTTCAAAACTAAGCTAAAAGAGAACAATATAAGTAAGAGAGGACCTCAAAGAGGTTCCTACAAGCTTAACACTGATGACTTTTGCTTAGAAAATTCGAAGAAACACGGTCTTGGGGTGTCTTTAGGAACCAAGCAGGTAGTTGTATCCCCTATGCTTTAACAAAAGCTTTGTCAAGGCCATCAACAACCAGATGGAGCTTATAGCCCTTAGAGAAGGCCTCAAAATATCCTTAGAAAGAAATCTTAAACCACTCGAGTTTCCTTAGAAAGAAATTTTAAACCACACTAGACTCTAAAGAGGTAATTCATATGCTCCACAATAGTAACCTTTACTATAATTCTTTACTTTGATGATTGCAGGTGGATGTTAAGAGAGTTAGGAGGAGCAGTCTTGCACCATTGCTTTAGGGAGAAGAATGGAGTTGCGGACATCTTAGCAAAGAAAGCAACAGGAATGGAAGTTATTGAAGGATCCCAAATATTTGTAGTTCCACCGGTGTATGCCTTGGATCAAGTTTTGGGTAGACATCAATGGAACTAGCTATTTTAAGACTATTAACATCAATAGTATAGACAGTGGGCATAGCCCGAACTCTTTTCTTGATGAACCTTATTGAGTTCTACCTGTTTTGTAACAAACAATATTACTTGTTTTAATTTATGCAATTCCAGTTAACTAAAAAAGAAGTGTTACACAATATAAATCCTTATACCTCTATTTATCGTATTACATAGAGGCATATAAAGGTTGTCATAAACATGACATCAACCATGAATATTATGGGGGAGGTTAAAGGGTGTAAGAGTTACATTCATAATGGTGAGGGTAGTGGATGATTAACAATACATTATGAAAAAAGAGTAGTGGACACCATATTAACTAATACAATATTTTGTAACACTCCCCTTTGGATGTCCATAGATAATGTGCCTTTTTAAAATCTTACTAGAAAAATCCTGTGAAAAAAAGTTCTAATAAAAAAAAGAGTACACGTATCATTTAATATACATTATTTGTTGCCTCATTAAAAACCTTATCAGAAAAACTCAGTGGGATAAAACCTCGGCCAAGGAAAAAATGTATAGTGTGTATTATAATCTCCCTAATTAAAATATCACTTAATCCTTGTAATGATGTCTTCCAATCTTGTATGTCAACTTTTCAAACATTGATATTGACAATGTATTTATGGTCAAATCATATTCATGATAATGTTACATTCTTGAACTCATCTTGATATACAATCTTCTTGTTTTTGAGTTTTTGAGCTCATTCAAATACATTCTTGATAATCACTTACTTCATGACCTCGTCGTCGCAAACAAGTTGTTCATTCAACTTGTTAGTAGCAACAACCAAATTGTGGACACTTTTATTTGCATGATACTAGAATAGACTGTCTTGCAAAATAACATGATATGATATTGTTCCCACGTGCAAACAGATTACTTTCTTGAGATCAAACTCATATAAATTAAATAATTTCTCTACTTTCATAATCAACAATTCCTTGACAATATTAGTTAGAAATACTAAATTCAATCAATATTTGATTCCATTCAAATTCACATAAAAATGAAATTGTGTCTTTTCTGCATATTAACAAAGATAATTTCTCATGTATAGAAATAACAAGATATATCAATGCACCAATTTCACTAACCATTTTTATGATATCAAAGTCGATCTTTCTTTATGTTGAGTGATCTCGCAATCATTAGGGTATTCAATGGATTGAATCACTTCAAAACTGTCACGATCCAAAATTAAAGGGTCATGATGATACTCGTTACGGCGAACCTTAATGAGTAAGTCTATCACCCTAACGGATACACACAGAAAAAAAGATAGAAATACCCCCAAAGTAAGGCTTCTAGAACGAAGTCGAACCATATAAATAGTAAATGCTGAAAGAATATAACTGACAATACAATCATAACTCTCAAAACCTGATGTCAACGGTATAAGAACATATCTAGTACAACTCGAGTCTAAAAGAAATACACAAGATGTCCAACTACAAAGAAAGTCTGTCTCTGAAATAAAAGTAAAGATATAGTCTATAAGAAAGGTAGCAGAATACATACGGATGCCTGAAAGTCAACCGCTACCTTGAAAGCACTCAATATCACTCGAATTAATCAAGATGGGGTGCACTCAAACTAGGACTACACTGAAAGGGTGCAGTAGGCGTGAGTACGATCCATTTGTACTCAGTAGGTATCATAGGCCGACCGAAAAAAGTCGATAATAAGACATACAAAATACACATAAAGGGTACGCCACCTGTAATCTTCCACAACGGTAGCCCACACCGCTTGCACTAACAGTTCTAATATGCATATCGCATAAATTGCAATAACACAACCAACTAAATTGCAATAACACAACCAAGTAGAGCACAAGTATACGTTATATCACATACAAGTAGGGACAAGGAAGAACATTTACATACAAGATTGTCAAGCAAAATTTATGAACAATAGCATAAATAAGGTATGATAAGTCAATATGGCAATTCAAACACAACATAAACACAATAAGGTAAGTGCAATGTGTAAGATAATAATGATGATGATAATGCACAAGGTTGTCACACAACCTTTGTATACACCCACGGAGGAAAGCCTTCTCACGTGGGATTCCGGGGGGGGGGGGGGGGGGTCGTTAATTTATATAAAATTCATATCTATATCTATATCCATATCTCTTTCCCAACACATCTCTCTGGAAGGGTTTTATAATATGTCGCATTTTTTAACAAAAAATGTTGTCAGTATTTCTCAGATATTGCCATGGTGGTACCATTTATTTCATGAATGAGTATGATATGAGGATGTGGTTATAATTACCTTAATATATGTTATTTCAATTGCGGTAATTGATGATGATTATGAATCTTGGTAAATGACCGTTTATGAGAATTGTGGAAATATGGCTAATGAGAAGTTAGTTATATATCTTGACACGTGATGATTTGATCTATTGATGCACTCTCTGGTGGTATGGGACGCCGTTATGAGTTCTTTACTTTATGTTATTTTAGGTGCACAGCCAATCATAATGAATATTTCAACAACCAACCACAATGATATATTCCACAACCATGTGAGCCAATATCCACTCATTATTTTCACCATCCATGAAATTCCACATGATTCGTATGCCAATAAAATATGAATATAACACAATACACCAATGGTACCACAATAGGCATTTCAACAACACAATACAATTGTTCACATGTATTTCAGGCTATCAACATCACATAGGACCCCACACGATCACACTTATCATATAATATCTCAAAACCAACAATCATATCACATATAGCCCCCAAACAGTCACAACACATTAAGATAGCCAATTTCATGATTAGTTCTCATCCCTTTAACATGCATTTTATATACAAATTAACTACACAACCCAGTCTGAAGAGTTAAGCCATAACCTACCTCGAAGGGTAAAATGATCCGCAACACTTTAACCCATAACCTTACTTCTCATGAATGATCCTGAAATAAAGTAAAATCAAGAAATATTGAATATACACTTCAAAACAAAGCGAACAATACTCATATTGTCTACTTTTGATTCGGGATCAAGACGGACCCCCAAAATGGATTTTCTAAAACGAATGGTAAAATCATAACTTTATTTTAAAATTGTGTTCCCCATACTTCTAGAAATCTACAACTGAAAACCCAAGTCAAAACGAGGTTCAAATCAAAGAAAAATCATTTTTAAACTTTATCAGGTAAAACCTTTGAAATTCTCTTTAAAATCAAGAATTGAAGTTGTTTTGAAGATGAAATTAAGAAAAACAAGTAACATAGGTTTATGACATTATTCAAGTGAAAAGGAGTAAAATTGGAGTTTAAAATCAAGCCTTAAGGTTTTGGGATTTTGAGAAATTAATCAAGAAATTCACTAAGAGAAGGGTGAATTCTAACCTTAAATCCGTAAGAGAATGAATAAATAGATGTTAATCAAGCTTCCCAAGCATCCACAAGCTTCACTTTTAAGCTCTCCTACTATTTTTGGGTTTTTGGCTCTCAAGAATGAGTGAGAAATAGTCAATTCGCGACCTAATGGGTCTATTTATACCCATACCAGGTTCTCAGATGCTGTTATCACACAACTAGGTGTATGATCGTATTACCTGGCTGCAGGAGCAGATATGGCGATCGTCATAGGCATTGGTGTGGTCGCACTATCCTCTGCCATGACAGTTGACAGCTGAAACTTGGTGAATTTCCAAGTTTTCGCTAAGGCCTCGGGATTCATTCGGAATTCGATACACACAAACAAACTATGTAACCATACTAAATTTGACTCTACAGACTCAATGGCAGTATTAGATTTTTAAAAAGATATCATTTTCACAAAGTTGACCCCCGGAACGCGAAATCATAATTTTTCAAACTGTAGGTTGAAATGAGATTTAAAAGCCGTAAAACCAGACCAAATATGTTACTACCCTAAAATTGACATTGTTGATCTGTTGGAGTAGTCCGTTCAACCATCTATCATATGGATCAAAAGATAACCACATAAATCCATAATAAGGCTCTCAAAGCCTCCAAAAATCACAGTATCCCACAAATGGCACCACAATGCATTGAGAACCATGCCAATCAACCCCACACCCCAAATATATCATAATAAAACTACGAGGAAGGGTAAACTAGTCAAATCATATAAATACACCCATTCCACATATTTCATTAAAATTGCAGGTCGTTACATCATCCACCACTTAAAATCTAGTTTGTCCTAGAACTAAGGCAAAGAAATACCTAAATCAATGAAGAGCTGGAGGCAAGAACTACGCATATCAAACTCGATCTCCCAAGTAGCCTCATCTATGGGTCGATGCCGTCATTGAACCATAACCAAATGGATAACTATAATGTACAACCGCCTAATATCCCTAGCCAAAATAAAGACCGAATCGTCAACAAAAGACAACCGCTCATCTAATTGGGAAGACTCCTAAAGAATGACATGAGACATATCTAAAATATAACGGCGAAGCATAGAAACATGAAAAACTAGGTGAACAACTAATAGAACTAGGGGCAAGGATAAATCATAAGCCACATCACCAACAGTCCAAAGAATCTCAAACAGGACAATATACCTGGGGCTAAGCTTGCCCCTCCTCCCAAATATCATCACAACCTTCATGGGTGAAACTCGAAGGAAAAAATAATCACCAATATCAAATCTCAAGGCACTAAGTCTATGATCACCATAACACTTCTACCTACTTTGAGTCGCTTGAAGCCTATCCGGAATAATCTAGACTCTATCCAAAGACTCACAATGCAAATTCGTATCTCGAGGTCTAACCTCAGAAACATCAAACCAACCAACTGGAGAGCGGCAACGTCTACCATACAAGGCCTCAAAAGGAGACATATCAATACTGAAATGATAGTTGTTATTATAAGCAAACTCCGCTAAAGCTAAGTGTTGCTCATACTGGCCACCAAAGTCCATCACATAAGCATGGAGCATATCTTTAAAACCTAGATAGTCCACTCGAACTGACCATCAGTCTGGGGGTGAAATGTTGTGCTAAGTTCAGCCTAAGTACCTAATTCATCCTGACAAGTCTTCCAAAAATGTAAAGTGAACACAGAGCCTCGATCTAATATAAAAGACACCGACATACCATGAAGTTGCACAATCTCGTGAATATAGATATGGGCTAACCTTTTAGCATTGAAAGATACCTGGTCCAAAATGAAATACACAGACTTGGTCAATCGATTTACAATGACCCAAACACTATTAGATCCATGGGAAGTGTGAGGAAATCTGGTCACAAAATCCATAGTAATTCATTCCCATTTTCACTTGGGAATGGGTAACCTCTGAAGTAATCCACCAGGTCTCAAATGCTCGGTCTTCACCTGCTGATAACAAAGACAATGAGCTACAAAATCTACCACATCTTTCCTCATACCACCCCACCAGTAATCCAGCCTCAAATCACAATATATCATAGTTACTTTCGGATGGATAGAATACCTAGAGTAATGAGTCTCTTTCAAAATTAATCTGATCCAATCACCCACTCTCGGCAGACAAACTCGGCCCCCAATGCTCAAAACACCATCTGAATCAAGTGAGGCTTTCTTAGCCTCGCCACTCAACATCTTATCTTGAATCGATCTCAATCCTACATCATCAAATTGATGAGCTCGAATCTGCTCCATCAAAAAAGACCTAGCCTCCACAAATGCCAAAACACACCCAGGTTTTGAAATATCAAGCCTAATCATATGGTTAGCTAAAGACTGAACCTCTAAGGCTAAAGTCCTGTCTTAGGTCAAAAGATGTGCCTACCTATGCAGTCGACTTTCATCTCAAGGCATCTGCAACCACGTTGGCCTTGCCCGGATGATAGAGAATAGTCAAGTCATAATCCTTGAGCAACTCAATCCAACGACGTGCCTCATATTAAGATCTCACTAGATGTACTGAAGGCTATGATGATCAGAGAGAATCTCATAACGAAATCCATACAAGTACTGCCTCCACAATTTCAAAGCAAAGACAATCATGCACAACTCCAAATCATGGGTAGGGTAATTCCTTTAAGATGCATAATAAATCACCTTACCCTCCTGTATCAACACAACACCTAAACCAATACCTAAAGTATCACAAAATATGGTAAAGCCCACGCCCTCCATAGGCGAAGCCAAGATGGGAGCCGAAGTTGACAAATCTTCGAGCTTTTGAAAGCTCACCTCATAAGCATCAGACCACTGAAAGAAAATCATTTTCTAATTCAACTTGGTTAAATGAGCTGTAATGGATGATAAACCCTTAACAAAACGCTGATAATAACCTGCCAAGCCAATAAAACTCTGAATCTTGGTAAGTGAAGTAAGTCTAGCCCAATCACGAACTGCTGCAGTCTTGGTTGGATCAACCATAATATCTCCCTTAGTCACTATATGACCCAAGAAAGAAACAGGCTTCAACCAAAACTCACACTTGGAGAACTTGTCATACAACTTCTCATCTCTCAATCTGTGAAGCACAATTCGTAAATAATCCTTATGCTCAGCCTCACTCTTAGAATAAACCAAGATATCATCTATAAATACAATAATAAAGGAGTTAATATATGTTTGAAACACCTAGTTCATCAACTCTATGAATGCGGCTGGGGCATTGGTCAACCCAAAGGACATGATCAAGAGTTCATAGTGACTATATCGAGTTTGAAAAGATGCCTTGAAATATCCAAAGCTCTGATCCTCAACTGGGGATACCTTGACCTCAAATCAATCTTCCAAAACACTGCAGCACCCTGAAGCTAATCAAATAGATCATCAATACGAGGAAGAGGGTACGTTTTCTTAATGTCTCCTTATTCAACTGTCGATAGTCAATACACATATACATAGACCCATCCTTCTTCTTCACAAACAATACAGGTGCACCCCAAGGCGATATACTAGGTCGGATAAATTCCTTATCCAACGAATCCCGTAACTAATTTTTCAATTCCTTCAACTTGGCTAGTACCATCCTATAGGGGGGGATAGATATGGGCTTGGTGTTTGGCTCAATATCAATAGCAAAATCAATATCATGATCGGAAGGTATACTAGGCCAATCAGTAGGAAACACATCCATGAACTCACTGACAATACGAATAGAATCCAAAGGGCAGTTGATGATCCCCTTTAATTAAGTAAAATTAGGAAAAAGTATAAAGGGCGATGCTGAT
This sequence comes from Capsicum annuum, assembly GCF_002878395.1. Taxonomy (NCBI): domain Eukaryota; kingdom Viridiplantae; phylum Streptophyta; class Magnoliopsida; order Solanales; family Solanaceae; genus Capsicum; species Capsicum annuum. The sequence goes on along the minus strand of NC_061118.1, from coordinate 91,409,648 downwards.
TTCTATACGAAATAAAACTTGAAGGTATAGTTCTATTAGGATAGCTAGACGTATGCGTGTCCCAAAAATAATAAGCATGCTCAAAGAAAAAAGGAAGGACGGCGACTTTATGTGAAGAAAAGAAAAGGGAGAAGTTTAACAAAAAGGTCAACCCCTATGATGTTGCCTCATAAGAAAGAAACAAAAAAAGGGTTGCGTCTTATTTTAGCATTAAAGACTATAACAATGAAATACCACGTGGAATAAGATACCACAAATTTGAAGAAATATGTAATTTGGGCTCAATATATTCTCATTTGATATGACATGTATTGGTTCATGATAATTTTCGTACACTAATAATATTATAATTAAAACATCAAGTTCATACTTCAATTCTAGTCACTAGAAAAATATCTCAACAAATCTTGAAGCAGGGGGTAATTTGTGTGCAAAGAAATTTTATTAAATTTAAATCCATACAAAATTTTAATTATATTAAATTAAAAATATATTAGTCAAAATAAACATTGTGGATTAATTATTAATTCCAATAAATATGGATTTAAATAAGATCCAAATGTTAGTGGGCTAGTCCATTAATTTGGAATTCAAATGACGATCCTACTTTGTCAACTCCAGTATGTCATCTAATCCTAGAAGCTCAATTTGGCACCACATGTCAAATGACATGGCATGCCAAGTCAAGCGAAATAGCTAATGGAATCACACCATGTAATAAAATGATGCAACATGTAGTGAAATCAAAGGCCAATAAAAATGTGTCATGTGTACAAGTTGGCATATTTCAACCAATCAAATGTCACCAGGTTACTTAAATGTGATTGGCCAAAATAATCCCATCTTCATCATAACTCTTTCCTTCTTACAACTATAAATAGAGGTTTCATAATTCAGAAAAAATGACCAATAATTCTAAGAAAAAGCAAGAGAGAGCTTGTGGATCAAACGCCATAAATTTCTCTATAAATTTAAATATTTCAAGATCCAGTTCATCAAGATTCAAGATCAAGACCACAAGATTAAAAAACAAGCTCAAAGGCCCTTGAATTCAAGTACAAGTCGATATGAAGTTCATCAAATAGACAAATCAAGATCCAGCTTATCAAGATTCAATATCAAGATCAAAAGACTCAAGAACAAGCTCAAAGGCCTTTGAATTCAAGAATAAGTCAAGATCAAGTTCATCAAATCCACAAATCAAGATCCAATTCAGCAAGATTCAAGATAAAGACCACATATTCAAGAAAAAGCTCAAAAGTTCTTGAACTTAAGTACAAGTCAAGATCAAATGCACCAAGTTCAGCAACATTCAAGATCAATCTCAAAGCCCTTGAATTTATATTTAAAAAGGCGAATTAGAGGATTCATAGAGAATGTAACACTTACATATTGAAATCAATAAAACTTTTATTGCGAGATTTTTCTAGTCTCGATTATTATTTTTTTGACTAAAAATTTACTATCTACAATATTGTATATATTTGAATTTATCAGATTATGTCAACACATGTATTGATAATGAAAAAATTTCGGAATTTTTCATTTGCAGTAAACAAAATTTGAAGCTTATTGGCCTTTAAGAAAATAAATCAAATTTTCTTTTGCATCATATTCAATCTAACAATATTATTTTTTTTCACTCTCTACAAATTATCTAAAGTTCAATGAGGAGTACAAAAGTTAATCCTCAAAATTGTCAAGTACAATAATAATACCTTTGACATTGTCAAAATAAAATGAAGAAGCACAAGATTCTAGATTAATACAAGTATGTTTATAGAATCAATATGTGAGAATAACACCGAACATGCATATAAATGTGACTACTAAGTATGTAAACAGTGAGTCATTTTACTTTGTATTTCCTTATAAAGCATGTTGGAAGAGGGTATTCCAAATACAAACACTTATTAATTTATTCATAACATGCTAATGCTTGGTATACTAGTAAGGATACTAGAGACTCTTATATATCTGAAGATTGATTAAAAAATAGTTACCTCACGGACAAAAGATGTGAACAAGAACTACTCACCGCCGGTCCTTGAAGAAGAATGAGAGATTTCTATAGATAACATATATTAAAATTAAGCTAAAAGAGAATAATATAAGTAAAAGAATAGATAATAAATGAGAGCTCAAGAGAAAAGAGTTTTCTATTCTCCCAATTATTCACGTGTACACAATACAAATCCTTATACCTTAACTCTCTTCTTCTAATTGTTCAAGTGTACATAATACAAATCCTTATACCTCTATTTATAGAATTACATAGAGGCATATAAATGGTTGCCATAAATATGACATTAACCATGAGGAGTATGGGGGAGTTTAAAGGGTGCAAGAGTTACATTCATAATTGACACGGCCCAAACTAGGGCCTAGTCGTGTCGGGCATATCAAGTTCAACCAAGATCGGAGACCACCTCCAATAACCCCCCAATAACCACCCTACACCACATGCCAAATAAATTTTGTACGTATAACAAGATAAAATAATAATAATAATCCAAAGACATGATAGTAAACTTAAAACCAAAGTATAAATCCACAATCAATTAACCAACCATTTCCAATCCTAATGCCAATACCAATACCAAGGCTAACACTAATACCAACATCGCCCATGCCCATAGTTGTTTGATAAATCCTCTAACCAGAATCAAAGAACATTCGGTCGGGACATGCCTCCAACCATAGCCAAAACCAAAACCAAATAAATAACAAAAATAAAAAGAAGTCCATAGCATAAAATGGAGTCTTCCAGAGTATGAAAGATCACCACTTCAATCTGACTCAAAGTTATCCCCAAATCTATGTCATTGAGCAAGAGAAATAGTAGTATGGTCTGTTCCTGCATTACGTAGGGATACAGTGCTTGAAGATGGTTAACAGGGTAAACGCTAGCATGTAACTCAAGAATAAAGATAAGATAATGTCATCAATTCAAAACCAAATCAAATAACCATATGTAATATCATATATACATATATATATCGTGCCGTGATAGGGAATAAGGTTTAGCATGCATTTAAAACTTTAACCTGGGTTGTGTATCTCTGCCATTCTAAATCCACCCATGGGCTATATGGGTTCACCTCTTCATGCTGAAAGGGCCATAGTGCGTGTTAGCCGCACAATTGGAGAAAGAAACCTAGGATGACTAGTATATCTTCCAAAATATAAAGTATGGCATCATGCACACGATCACCAAGACCACCCTCACATCAGCAAACGTGAGTTTCCAATGTCGGTCCCCCCAAGACCCCCCACCTTCCACGACTTTGCTGCTAGACCCCTTTTAAGCCCATATTAAAACTATTTACATATTTCCAACCATTTACCAAGGAGTCCTTTAATTAGGCATTATCAATTGGTATCATCATACCAAAATTAGAGCTTGTAAGTCTATTACCTTATGCCATATAAACCAATAAACCAAATTAGACTCCACCATTTTCAATTAAATCAAAACTATTTATAATAAAACCATAGCCACCAAGGCCTTTCCAAAACCATATGAAATCAACCAACACCAATTCATGTTCCATGTACCATTAATGAAATGCAAGAGTTCCAAGAATAGTTAAAGTATGTGACAAAATCATTCTCTTTGACAATTTCACAAATAGGTTGAGGGGGGCATGCCATTATCAAAACCAAAATCATCAAATTTGGGGATCAACCATGATCCCTCAATTAAATCACCACCCCCATGCTCCCCCATGTGCAAAACCATAATTAAAAATAAGAAAAATCATAATTAAATCGTGAGATACAATATTCATCCATGAACAACCAAAACCACCAACCTTTATTTCAAAACCATAACAACACCATGAAAATCATACATTAAAATATATGCCTTTAGTAAAATAACAATGAGGGAAGAGTCACATGCCTTAGACACCAATAATTATGAAGAGAAACCACCCTTGAAAGCCTTAATTGATTGTCTTGATGAAACCCTAGTTTTTGCTTGAAGAGAGAATTTGAAAGTGTTTCATTGGGAATAGTGTGTTAATTAAGTCCCAAAAAGTGTTATAAGTCGTGGTCTCAAAGGGACTTAAAAGGGAAAATGTCCAGAATGCCCCTGATCTGAGATGGAATTATGCACTTTGGCGTTGTTATAGTAGCTTATTAGCCTTGTTTTGAGGACTTGTCATGTAAATATTTTAATTATGATATAAGTAATAATCTAAGTGTTTAAGAACTTAATTACAATGTTAATGATGTCTTTCAAACAAGTTTGTACTTAATTTGGTCACTTAGAGTTTAAACGAGGAAACTAGTGTTACTAGCTTGAGCTAGGTGTTTTTCTAGTTGATCTCGATGAATTATAATGTCTTTAATGATTTCCTAAGGTTATTACTGTGTAATTATGTATGATGATGTAGAATGCTTTGTGTATTGATTATGATGATATATGGATGTTGAAAAATCTGAAAATCAAGGCAAAACAACACCATAAGGCTTGGTATGTAAGGACAAAGGCTTAAAACGAGTTTAGATGTCAAATGGCAATTTTCAGAGAGCCCTCGCGATGGAGGCACGTCGCGACCCCTACTCCACTGGACCATCCACCGCGCCGTGACCCCATTCCCTTATACCATCCCTCGCTATGCTAGATCCACTCCCTAGGACTAGCCAACGCAGCGTGAGGCCTATTCCACATACAACCAAAAACTCTACTCCTATAAATAGGACAATTGCACATTATGTTAAAGACGTTAGAAAGACTCTTGGACGTCTTTGGAATTGGAGAGGGGATGATAAACTCTTCTCTTAGGTTTCATATCTTTTTACTTTAGCTGTTTAATAAATTTTATCATGTATTCAATTACTTTGATTACGGTTATGTCCATGAGTGGCTAAACGCCCTTTTTCCGGGGTTAAGGCCAAGAACATATTTACTATTGCTTTGAGTTGAGTTTGTTTATCATATTTGGTTGTTTATTTATCCATTTTATCACTATTTTAAGGATTTTCAACCCTTAGAATACATATATTGTCGACCTTGTGAGCTCAAAAGGGGGAATAGGAAGATAGAATGTGGGAATAAATAGAGCAAGGTTCTTATTATTTTATGAAATAAGGAATTTGAATTAGCAATTAGGATAGAAAAATATCTAGAAGCCTTGCTTGGTTCACATGTAGGATGATATCTTAATGCATCTAAATGGATTATTACATCTCCGCTCAATGATGTAGTTGTAATATCTAGTTAGGTAGAAGGTTAGAGGTCGAGAGACCATGATCATATGATAAACTCTACAAATCAACAACAAAGATAAGTAATCTAATGAATAAAATTCAACAACATAGTATGATTGTTCGTAGTGCTTTAACCCCGGGTTTTAATCCATTGGTCATCCAAAGTTTTTACTTTCCGCATTAATTTAGTTTACTTTTAGTTTACAAACTTTCAAAACACTTTTGGTTACATTGCACTAGTTTAATCTCAATTGTTAAACTAGAATTGGATGGTTGCTTAACACAAGTCTCTGAGGGATCGATATTTCACTTTATTTAAGGTGATTGTATTACTTGATGATACCAAGTACACTTGGGTGTGCGCTTAGGTGCGATCAAGTTCTTGGTTCCACTGTAGGGGATATGTAAATTGACAACAATTTTTGTTTTCATTTCACTTCTTAGATTTCTTTGGTGCTTTACACTTTATCTTGGTATTAAATTTGCAGGAAACAGGTTTACAGACTAGTAATCTAGCAAGGGATAGGGAATTAGTTGAACCAAGCCCCAAACCCGAGAAATGCTTTCATCAATTAAGGAGAGAAGCAGTCCTTCTCCACCATATTCTGCAAATTCAAGAGGAACAAGACAATCCTGCTCTAATGGTTGAAGATCAACCAACCCGAAGGACAGTTCGCTAAGTGGCAATCCTACTTCCGATAAATTTGACCTCTTCTTTTAAGAAACCAGCTGCTGGAGGTAACTTTGAGCTGAAACAAACATGGTGCAACTTTTGATCAGCAATGGATAGTTTATGGGGCTTTCACATGAAGATCCACAAGTCCATCTGCGAAACTTTCTGGAGATCAGTGACATATTCATCCCTACAAGTATATCAATTAATTATATTAGGCTGACACTGTTCCCCTTTTAACTATTAGGGGAAGCAAAGAAGTGGTTGAACGCTGAGCCGGCAAGTTCAATCACAACCTGGGATGACTTAGCCCAGAAATTCCTCATCCAATTCTTTCCATCTAGCAAGACTGTAAAACTGCGCAGTTAGATTGTGTACTTCAAATAGAAGCTAGGTGAGAACTTATATCATGCATGAGAGAGGTTCAAAGCTCTTCTTCAGGACTGTCTACATCAGCAGCAGTCCAATGAGTTACTAGCTTACACTTTTGTTGAGGCACTTGATCCTGGCACAGAAATTTTGCTAAATTCAGCTACAGGTGGTCAAGCATTGGAATTGACATATGATGAGCTATTCACTTTGTTGAATCGAATTGCACAAGGGTATCCTGGGTGGCACTTTTGACTTAAAAAGTGCTACAAAGAAGGTTGCAAGTGTGTTGGAGGTAGATAAGTTTACTGCTATATTTGCTCAGATTGCTGCACTACAAAATCGATTTACTACTCAACTAACAATATAAAATTAGGGGTTACATAACCTGCAGCAACAGTGAAAGCAATTCAGTAGAAGAATACTTGGTGTGAAGTCTGTGGTAACAACGGTTATTTCTACAGCTATGTGTGTTACCAATCCTGAGTCAGTAATATTTGTGGGCAATGCTCAACGGCAAAATTATGGGTACACCTATAATTTACAGTAGCGGACTCAGCCGCCAAATCAATCATAGAACGCCCAATAGCAGCAGTTTCAGCAACCGTAGGTTTAAAGAAATCAGGTCGCAACTCAAACTAGCAATATAGAAGAGATGCTGAAATAACTTATAGTATCTCATGCTCAATTGGCAGTAGATATGAAGAGTCAACAGACCATTAGAACAGATAGTAGGAGCATAAAATACCAGGCCTCAAGGTAGTTTGCTAAGTGATACTGAAAATCCTAAACAAGTTATGGCAGTCACTTTGAGGAGTGGTAAAGAGCTTAATGAAGAACCTCCAAAGAAAACTAAGGAGGTAGATACGGAGTTGGCTCCTAAATAGGTAGATGATAGAGCTGTTAAAAATTCGAGAAAGTTCAAAGACTCAAAAATAAAAGTTTCTGAATAGATGAAGGAGAGACCACCGCCACCTTTCCCATAGAGGCTTAAAATATCAAAGGAGGATACATGCTTCAAGAAGTTCTTTGACACGTTCATAGAGTTTCACATTAATCTTTCTCTTTTATATGTTTTGCAGGGAATGCCCAAGTTTGCTAAGTACTTGAAGGATGTGGTCATCAACAAATTCAAGTTGCAGAATGTTGATACAGTAGCACTCACGAAGGAGTGTAGTTCTGTGGTGACGCAGAAGATGCCCAAAAGCTCCAAATTTGTGGGAGATTCACTCTCCCTATTTAAATTGGCAATAATAAAGTGGTCTACGCACTTAGAGATTTGGGGATAAGTATCAACTTGATGCCTCTCTCCTTGTTCAACACGCTGGGTTTGGGGAAGCCGAGACCAAGTTTTGTGTTTCTTTAATTGGCAGATCGGACCACAGCTCGTCCTGAAGAAATCATAGAAGATGTTCTCATCAAGGTTGGTAAGTTTATTATTTCTGTTGATTTTATTATTTTAGATTTTTAGGCAGAAAAAAGCGTGCCAGTCATTTTAGGACGTCCATTCTTGGCAACGAGAGGAGCATTAATAGATGTGAGAGAGGGCACGCTCATAATGAGGCTGGATGATGAAGAGGCGATTTTTAAAGTTTACGAACCACTCAAAACACTATCCCACTGCAAAGATTTGTACATGATTACAGTGATTGAATGGGATAAATATGGGGTGGTGGAGTTTAGTTCACCAAAGACCTCTTCGGACTTCCTTATTAAGCAACCCAAGACACAACCACCCCAGCTCGATATGATGCAAATTGATGAGACTGAGAAGGATATTTTTGAGAGATTTGTTGACTTTGAGAGTTCACACTCAAGAGGTACGAAACAAATAAGAAGATGGTGTTCGAGTGTGAAGAAGAGTATGAAGGAAAATAGATGAGTCAAAGTTTGGGTCATGCCGCGACACTAAATCAGGCGCTGCTTGGGAGGTAACCCAAGTTAAGAAATGTTTAATTTTCAATAATTTTTAGTTTTTACTTTACTATTTTTTGTTTTTGTGGAGTCACAGGTCGATGGGAAGTCTGAGTACCGAAAACCTGAGCTAAGGAGCATGGCAAAGACTATTTGTAGGTTCCCCGGACCCCCTAGATAAAAGATGATGCTAGTAGCTAGGCCTAAAGGCCCCAGGGAGTATTTTTATCTCTACTTTTAAGTACACTTTGGGGACAAAGTATATTTTTTAAGTGTGGGGAGGGAAAATTCCTCTTTTTAGGGTAATTTTAAAATTTTTGTGTTAGGAATAAGTTGGATGTTCTTTTTGGTGCTATATTTGATTGCATGATGCAAGTGTTTTGGTTGTAAAAAAGCATGTTGATTATGTGAACTACTATTTTGTGAGACTCCTAGGCTCATGACTATGACTCTTGAACTTGTTGGCTAAATGTTGAATTTATGCTATTGTTTGGTTGAGAGTCTATAATGATCCTATTTGAGTTGATCATGTGTTATGTGTGTGTGAGGTATTTGTATATTCCTTGTTACACTTGATGCTAGAACTTTCCTGGTGTGTATGTAAAGCAAAATAAATAGTGTGGATTTGGGAGATGATATAGGCATTTCTTTGATAGTTATGTTTATACCTTCTTTTGACCTACCCTTGTGCTTAATCCTAGTTAAGCCCATTGAGCCTTTAGTTTTTTTCTTTGGCATCCTCATTTGTAGCCTAATCCACTTTGTTGATTGATCTTAATTTGATCCAAAGTTCCTAATCACTTTAATGTAAAATTAGTTGAGAAAGGAGTGTGAAATTAAAGTGAGAGAAAGGTGAAAGTGAAGTCCCAAAGTAGTAGTTATTGGTGTGTAAAAAAATTGATGTGTTGTGGTTGGGCGTGATGCAATGAAAATAATTAAAGGTTGTTCAAACTGAATAATGTTTAATAGACAACACTCACGTCATAGTGTATGTGAATGAGCTAGATGAGTTGGGGTAAAACAAAAGGTATGTGAAGGTAGTAGAGGTGAAAGTTGGGTGTAAGAGATTGGTCTTAATTATATAATGTGATGTATTAAAGCACTTAGGGAAGATAGTCATTATTCTTGGCCAAAATAGTTTCTACATGTCCCTTCGCCTACATTACAACCCGTAAAGACCTATTTGATCCTAATCTTCATCATTCTGATATTAGTGGAGTGCTACACTAAGGGAAAGCATATGATTCATATTTTGTAATTTCTGAATTCTCTGTGAGAGTGAGCGTAATCTAATTCTTGTACCCATTTTGTGATAAATTATTTTTTATAAGTGTTTATGGGTAACTCTTGTGAGGGCACATATTTGATGAATATTGGGTGATTTATAAGATGTATTTTATTGAGCATTATGCATGAGTTTTCCAACTAGGTGAGTCAATTCTTGAGGCTAGGATGTTTTGGAATAGTGTTCTTGAACTTTCAATTGTGTACATAACATACTTAGTGTAGAAACTTGTATTATATGTAATCACTGTAGTACTATCTTGAGTATCTTGATTTTAGTATAAATGTAGAATCACCACAGCTTATGATGCTTAGATTAAAGAGTTGTTCGAGGATGAAAAAGGCTTTAAGTATGGGGAGATGATTTGAGGTGGATTTATGCTCTTTAGTGTTGCTATCCTAGCCTATTTCAATTTATTTTGAGGACTTCTCGTGTGATTAATGTGTTAATTATGATATAAGTGAGCATATAAGTGTTTAAGCACTTAATACAATGTTCATGATGTCTTTCAAACAAGTTTGTACTTAATTTGGTCACTTAGAGTTTAAACGACGAAACTAGTGTCACTAGCTTGAGCTAGGTGTTTGTCTAGTTAATCTCGATAGATTCTAATATATTTAATGAGTTCCTATGGTTATTATTGCGTAATTATGTGTGAAAAAACTTATTTATAGTGCTCAAAGTTCAATTGTATCAATCCAAGGGGTAAAACACTAAGCTAAAGAGTAATAGAACGAGACTAGTCTTAGCTTGAGTTGTAGTTCACCGTTCTTGATATTGTGTCATTTTGAGCTCTAATCCATGGTGTATGATGATGTAGGATTCTTTGTGAGTTAATTATGATGATATATAGATGTTAAAAAGCTATAAATCAAGGCAAAATAACACCACAAGGCTTGGTATGGAAGGACAAAGGTATAAAACGAGTTTAGATGTCAAATGGCAATTTCCAGAGAGCCCTCGCGATGGAGGCGCGTCACAACCCACACTCCACTAGACCAGCCACTGTGTTGCAGACCCATTCCCATTTACCAGACCCTCACAATGCGATCCCTACTCTCTAGGAGTATCTAACGCGGCGCGAGGCCTATTCCAAACACGGCCAAAAACTCTACTCCTATAAATAGGACAATTGCACGTTATGTTAAAGACGTTCGAAAGACTCTTGGACGTCTTTGGACTTGGAGAGGGGCTGATCAACACTTCTTTTAGGGTTTATATCTTCGTACTTTATCTGCTTAATGGATTTTATTATGTATTCAATTACTTTGATTACGGTTATGTCCATGAGTGGCTAAACGTCCCCTTTTTGGGGTTAAGGCCAAGAACATGTTTACTATTGCTTTGAATTGAGTTTGTTTGGATTTATTATCATATTGGGTTGTTTATTTATCCTTTTTACCACTATTTTAAGGATTCGTAACCCTTAGAATACATATATTGTCGACCTTGTAAGCTCGGGAGGGGAAATAGGAAGATAGAATGTGGGGATAAATAGAGTGAGGTTCTTATTTTTTTAATAAATAAGGTATTTGAATTAGCGACTAGAAAAGGGATAAACCTAGAAGCCTTGCTTGGTTCACATGTAGGATGACATCTTAATGCATCTAAATGGATTATTACATCTCCGCTCAACGATGTAGTTGTAATGTCCAGTTAGGTAGAAGGTTAGAGGTCGGGAGACCATGATCATACAATAAACCCTACGAATCAACAACAAAGATAAGTAATCCAAGGAATGAAGTTCAACAGCGTAGTATGATTATTCGTAGTGCTTTAACCCTGGGTTTTAATCTATTGATTGTCCAAAGTCTTTACTTTTCCGCATTATTTTAGTTTACTCTTAGTTTACAAACTTTCAAAACTCTTTTGGCTACATTGCACTAGTTTAATCTCAATTGTTAAACTAGAATTTGATGGTTGCTTAACACAAGTCTCTGAGGGATCGATATTCGGCTTTATTTAAGGCCATTGTATTACTTGGTGACACCACGTACACTTGTATGTGCGGTTGGGCGCGATCAGCCCCCAACTTAAAATTGTAAAAATGTCGCAGGTGGTTATGATTCGACCCCAGTGTCTCATGAACACCACATACTAGTTGTACCTTTGAGTGGTTACCAAAATAGTGAGTTGGACACCCATATACTGTCCACTATACGACTCCATGACCTGACCATACTACTCGTATGGTCTAGTCTTTCCCAGGGCAGAAGCTAAAGGAATTGGACACTAGACAACATACGTCTCACCTTTACCACTCGTAACCTATTCTCACTGCTCTTAGTGAGCCATTCGTACTCAGAGCCAAGTCTAGTTACTAAGTCACTAAATTGAGAAATGTTCGACCAGACGACCCGTCATCACCCCTAACGACTCATACCACCAAATCATTACCAAGATTGAAACTCATCCATCATCCACTGGACACCTAACGACTAGGATCACCTGACATGTACCCACACTATGCGACTCGTATAGTTAGTCATTACTAAGACAGTGAGCTCAAAGTTTATGAAATTTTCAAGGGCCGAAACCCAGGGTGTTTCAATTCTCCCCTACTTGGATCATTCGTCCTCGAATGTGGGACAAAGCAGTGACTAGCACGATTAAACCCCCAAACACCTCTACTTACCTAAGAACAACACATACCTTAAGCATGATTTTCTGTAACGAGGATATTTGGACTTCTTGTCCTCTTCAGCTTCCTATGTAGCCTCTTCCACCTTGTGGTTCCTCCATAGAACCTTTACCAAAGCTACATCTTTGGTCGGCAGCCGACGAACCTACCAGTCCAAGATCTCAACCAGGACCTCTTCATAAGACAGAGAATCTGAAATACCAATATCCTTAATAGGTATAATTTGAGACGAATCACCCATACACTTCCTCAACATAGAAACATAGAACACCGGGTAAATGGAGCTCAAAATAGAAGGCAACTCCAACTCATATGCAACATTGCCAACCCTTCTCAAAACTAAGTACGAACCAATATACCGGGGACTAAGCTTTCCCTTCTTCCTGAACCGCATCACTCTCCTCATGGGAGACAACTTCAAGAACACCCTATCTCCAACCTCAAACTCTAACTTCCTATACCTCAAATCCACATAGGACTTCTGGCGACTTTGGGTAGCTTTAAGACTATCCTGAATCACATTCACCTTCTCCCCAGCTAGGTGAACCAAATCTTGATCAAACATTTCTGCCTCACCAACCTCAAACCACACAATTGGAAACCTACACCTCCTACCTTACAAGGCCTCAAACGGAGCCATCCCAATGCTAGAGTGGTTGCTTTTTTATTATATACAAACTCTATAAGAGGCAAATGCTCAACCCAACTACCATCATAGTCAATCACACAAGCAATCACACAAGCTCTAAGCATATCTTCCAACGTTTGAATAGTTCTTTCCACTTTCCTATCCGACTGCAGGTGGAAAGCTGTACTAAAACTCACCTTAGTCCCAAAACCTTTATGAAACAGCCGCCAAAATGGGATGAAAATTTCGTACCACGATATGAGATGATAGAAACAGGCACCTCATGAAACTTTACAATCTTTTGGAGGTACAACCTCGCATAATCCTCTGCCGTAAAATTAGTCCTCACTGGCAAAAAGTGAGCAGACTTAGTTATCCTATCCACGATGACCCAAATCGAATCGAACTAATTCTGAGACTGAGGAAGACCAGTAACAAAATCCATGCCAATCACTTCCCACTTCCACACAGGTAACACAATCTCTTGATACAATCCTTTGGGCCTCATGTACTAAACTTTCACCTATTGGCACACCATGCACTTAGCCACAAAACTAGTCACATCCCGCTTCATATTGTTCCACCAATACATCTCTTTAAGGTCATGATACTTTTTTGTTGAGCAAGGATGAATAGCATAGAATGACTTATACGCCTCATCTAAGATCCTCTCTTGTAATCCGTATTCATCGGGAACACACACTCTTCTTTGGTACCGCAAGATACTGTCACCACTAACCTCAAAATCTATTACATTCTACCCACTTACATCACCCTTGATCCTCATCAAGAAAGGATCTAACACTTGTTTCTCCTTCGCCTCAGCACCCAAGTATGACTTTGCCACCTCCTGAACAAACACACCGCCATCATCAGAGTCCAAGAGGAAAACTCCAAGGTTAGCCAAACGGTGAACATCTTTCACCAATTCATGTTTTCCCTCATCCATATAAGCTAGACTTCCCATGGATAACCATCTAAGAGCATCAACAACTACGTTAGCTTTACTTGGATAGTAGTGAAGACTCATGTCATAATTCTTGAGCAGCTCAAGCCATCTTCTTTGCCTGAGGTTCAGCTCTTTCTAAGTAAACACAAACTAAGGCTCTTATGATCTGAAAAGATATCCACATGCACTTCAGACAAATAGTGACGCTAGATTTTTAACACGAACAGAATAGCCAATAGCTCCACGTAATGAGTTAGATAATTCTTCTCATGAACCTTCAACTGTCTAGAGGCATAAGCTATCACTTTGCCATGCTGTATCAGAACGCACCCAAGCCCCACACGGGATGCATCACAGTAGACCACAAACCCATCAGTACCTTCGGACAAAGTTAATACCGGTATCAAAGTCAGCTTATCCTTCAGATTCTCAAAACTACCCTCAAAAGCATCAGGCCATAAAAATTTCAACCTAGTCAACCAAGCAACTATAGTCGAAAGACTTTCCACAAACCTCCTGTAGTAACTAGCTAAACCCAAAAAGCTCTGAATATCAATTGGAGTCGTGGGTCCAGTCCACTTTTTAAGCACTGCAACTTGATGCAAATTCACCATGATCTCTTCACTAGAAATGCCATGACCCAGAAAAGTGACAACGTTCAACCAGAATTCACATTTCAAAAATTTGTACAACTGGTGATCTTTCAGGCTTTGCAATATAATATGAAGGTGACCGGCATGATCCACCTCACTTTTTGAATACATCAAAATATCGTCTATGAACACAATGACGAACATATCTAGAAACTAATGAAAGACTCTATTCATCAAATCCATAAATGCCATCGGGGCATTAGTCAACCCAAAGATATAACCAGAAACTTAAAATGCCCATACCGGGTATGAAAGGCAGTCTTAGGTATATCTACCTCCCTAATCTTTAGCTAATGATAGATCAAAGATCAATCTTGTAGAAAAACTTAGCACCCTGAAGCTGATCAAACAAATGATCTATCCTTGGAAGAGGGTACTTATTCTTTACTGTCACCTTATTCAACTGTCGATAATTAATACACATTCGAAGGGAACCATCCTTATTATGCATGAATAAAACTGGTGCACCCCACGGAGACATACTAAGATGGATGAAACCCTTGTCTAAAAGATCTTTTAGCTTCTTCTTAAGCTCTATCAACTCAGTCGGAGCCATTCGATACGGGGGAATTGAGATAGGATGAGTGTCTAAAACAAGATCTATCCCAAAATCAATCTCCCTATCGGGAGGAACACCAGGAAGGTCGTCAGGGAAGACCTCGGGAAATTTATTCACCACCGGGACAGAATGTAGAGAAAGACCCTCCAAGTTAGAATCTTTAACCTAGATCAGATGATAGAGACACCCCTTGGAGATTAATTTTCGAGATCTAAGATATGATATGAACCTCTCCTTAGGAGCTAGGGAACCACCCTTCCTCTTAATAACTGGCTCATTTGGGAATTTAAAGTTAACCTTACGAGTCTGACAGTCTAGAGAAGCATTGCACAAATGCAACCAATCCATCCCCAATATGATATCAAAATTAACTATGTCTAACTCAGACAGATTCACCAAAGTCTCCCAACCACCCATAAACACCACACAACTCATATAGACTCTTCTAGCTACCACAGAGTCACCCATCGGGGTAGAAATAGAAAAAAGGTGTGAAATACACTCGGGATCGAAACAAAAATTCACAACTATAAATAGGATCACATAAGAAAGAGTGGACCCCAAAATAAGTAAATAGTACACATCACGAGAAAAGAGTTTCAACATACCAGAAAAGATATCAGGCGATGCCTGGGACTCCTGACAATTAGTGGAAGCATAGAGTTAGTTCTGACTAGTGCTGTAACCAGATGGTACACCCTTTGGTGTCAGAGCTGAAGAAGAGGCAACAAGAACCTTGTTTGACCCAGAAGTAACCTTACCAACGGGACAACTTTTAAATATATACTCTGGCTGACCACAGTTGAAGCACTTATCTTTTTCTTCATCACAGTAACCCCGATGTAATCGTCCACTAAATCTGCAGAGAGGACATGATGGAGTTGATTAAGCCCCACTGGCCTGAGATTGGACACTCTATGCCCTATAATTATCGTCGCTTTAAAAATTTTAGTCACCAGAAAGCTTTGTGTAGGGAGCACTAGCCATCGAGTGAGACCCAAAATTACCCCACCACTTCTTGGACCACTTTTCACCATCTTTTACACTCTGTTGTTGACCACCACCCTACTCAGAAAATCTAAACTTCTTATTCTGCCTCTCTTCAATTTCAGCTTGCTTCTTCTTTTCTTCCTCGACCTGTTGCATATACATAATCAGTTTGGAGATGTCCATATTCTTGTTTAACAAGGCAGCCTTACTCTCCAAAATCAAGTCTTAGTATAACCCGGAGGCGAACTTCCCCATTCAAGACCTAATACTAGAAACCAACTCCGGAACATACCGCGATAACTGGTGAAACTTCAAGGCATACTCCTTGACTGACATCTTGCCTTGCTTCAAGTTAACAAACTCTTTTGCCCTCGCCTTTCTCAACTCTTGAAGAAAGAAGCGGTCCAGAAAGCACTAGAGAAATTATCCCACAGGGTTGACTCAGCATCATCACCCCTAGACTGCTCTCATTCCTTACCATTGGTATACTACATCTTTTAGTTGGTAGGTAGCAAATTACATACCCTCTACATTAATAGCATGCATAATGTGAAAGATCTTTTCTATCTCTTCAATAAAGCCTTAAGGATCCTCCTTAACCTTAATACCAGTAAACACAGGAGGGTTCAACCTCATAAACTAGCCAACCCTTGTGGCCTCACAAGATGGAGCAACATAAGTACTACGCTCGACCTGAGTAGCTACCAAATGTGCCAACATATGAATAGACTGAAGAAACTCAGCATTCGTCACATCTGCCTGAGGAGCTCGATAAGGACTGGAGGGGACTGGTGGAACTCCAGGAGGACAATCAGGAACTGGAACCCTAGATCGATTCTGGACCCCATAAGTAGGACGGGTCCCATCAAAATTGTCCTCGGGTAGGACAAAAGAGTTTTCATAAGTATCAGATCATCGAGAACACATGATCTGAAAATCAAACAAACGAGAATTAGAGGAAAATTCAGGACTTTAGACTCTACAGTTAGAAATAAACATAAGAAAGAGAAACATTCCTAAATGCCTCGTAGCCTCTCTCGTATGAGTGTGGCGTGCTACACTCCCTTAAAAGAGACTCTACTCAACACGACTTTGTCGGACACCCAATCAACCATAAACCTAGCGCTCTGATACCAATCTAACATGACTCGAATAGGGCCTAGTCTTGTCGGGCATCTCAAGTTTAACCAAGACCTGAGACCACCCCTAAAACCCATCGTTAACCATCCTACATCACATTTCGAATGAATTCCAAACATATAACAAAACAAAAAAGTAATAACCCAAAGACATGATAGTAAGCTTAAAACCAAAGTCAAAATCCATAACCAATTAAACAACTATTTCCAATCCCAATGTCAATACCAATACTAATAGCAAGGCTAACACTAATACTGACACCGCCTATGTCCATAGTTGTTCGACAAAGCCTCTAATCAGAATCAAAGAACATCCAATTGAAACATGCTCCTGGCCAAAGAAAAAACAAAAACCAAAGAAATAATAATAATGAAAAGAAGTCCATAGCATGAAATAGAGTCTTTTGAAGTATGGAAGCACACCACTTCAATTTGACTCAAAGTTGTCCCTGAATCCAAGTCACTAAGCAGGAGGAATGATAGTATGGCCGATTCTGCATCGCGTAGGGATACAGCTCCCGAAGATTATTAGAAGCATAAATGTTAGCATGTAACTTAAGAATAAAGATAAGATAATACCATTAATTCAAAACCAAATCAAATAACCGTATGCAATATCATAAATACATATATATCGTGCCGGGATAGGGAATAAGGTTTAGCATGCATTTAAAACTTTAACCTGGATTGTGTAGCTCTACCATCCTAAAACCACCTATGGGCTATATGGGTTCAGCTCCCCCTGCTGAAAGGGCCCTAGTACGTGTTAGTCACAGACCAGAGAAAGAAACCTGGATGACTAGTACATTTAAAATATAAAGTGTGACATCATGCACATGGTCACCAAGACCACCCTCATATTGACAAATGTGAGTTTCCAGTGTCGGTTCCCCTGAGACCTCTCACCTTTCACGGCTTTGTTGCTCAACCCCCATATTTAAACCATTTACACATTTTCAACCATTTACCAAAAAGTCTTTTAATTAGGCATTAACCATTGGTATCGTCATACCAAAATTAGAGCTTGTAAGTCTATTACCTTATGCCATATAAACCATTAAACCAAATTAGACACCATCGTTTTCAATTAAACCAAAATCATTTATAATCAACTAGATGAAACCAACCAAAACTAATTCAGGTTTCATTTACCATTCATGCAATGCAAGAGTTCCAAGAATAGTTAAAGTGTGTGACAAAACTATTCTCTTTGATAATTTGACAAACAGGTTGAGGGCATGCCATTATCAAAACCAAAATCATCCCATTTGGAGCTCAACCATGACCTCTCTATTAAATCACCATCCCCATGTACCCTCATGTGCAAAACCATAACTAAAAATAAGGTTAACCATAATTAAATCATGAGTAACAATATTCATCCACGAACAACCAAAATCCCCAATCTTTATTTCAAAACCATAACAACACCATAAAAATCATACATTAAAACATATGCCTTTAGTAAAAACAATGAGAGAAGAGTCACATGTCTTAGACTCCAAGAAATACGGAGAAAAACCACCTTTGAAAGCCTTAATTGATTATCTTGATAAAACCCTAACTTTTGCTTGAAGAGAGAATTTGAGAGTGCTGTATTGGGAATAGTGCGTTATGAAGTTCAAAAGGGTGTTTTAAGTCATGGCCTCAAAGGGAGTTAAAAGGGAAAATGTCCAGAATACCCCCAACTTAAAACTGTAAAAATATTGCAGGTGGTTATGAGTTGGCCCAATGACTCGTGACCACCAATATGACTCGTACCTTTGAGTCATTACCAAAACAGTGAGTTGGACACCCATACACTATCCACCATACGACTCCATGACCCCCAATCATGACCTGACCATATGACTCGTATGATCTAGTCGTACCCAGGGCAGAAACCAAAGAAATTGAACACTGGACAACATACTTCTTACCCTTACCACTCGTAACCTATCCTCACGGCTCTTAGCGAGCCACTCATACTCAGAGCCAAGTCTAGTTACTAAGTTACTGATTTGAAAAAGGTTTGACCAAACGACCCGTCACCACCCCTAACGACTCGTACCACCAAGTCGTTATCAAAATTAAAACCCATCCACTGGACACCTAACGACTAGGGTCACCTGACCCATACTCACACCATACAACTCGTATAGTGAGTCGTTAGGACACGGAGCTCAAAGCTCAGAAAATTTTTAAGGGCCAAAACCCAGGGTGTTTCGGTAATGGTGAGTGTAGTGGATGATTAACTATACATTATAAAAAAAAATAGTGGACATCCATATTAACTAATACAATATTCTATGAAAAGAAGCTGATAACTGACCACTAATATTACAAAATTTTACGAATTTTGCAAATGACATAAAACATATAAGCGATAATTAGTGAATTTATGAAATAACATTTAACCATTCATTACATCATTTAAGAATGATTATTTTACAAAAGGCATAAATTATTCAATAATTGTGTTTAATATATTACATTTCAGCATGAAATTTTTAAATTGTATTTTAGAAATATGATTTGTAAATTATGTTTTATGGAATTGAGTTAAGCCAATATTGTCTTTCCAGCCGTTTTATCTTAACTAGCTCAAAACGCATGCATATGCATTTCATATATACAACAGTAATATATCTAGTGTGATTTTGCAGGTGAGGTCTAAAAATGACAATATACATGAAGATTTTACTCCTAACTTAAATTCGAATTAAAATTATACATCAACGAAATTGAATCTGAAACATTTTTTGTGAAAAAATATGATAGAAACTCATAGAAAATATTTTATAGTATAGGAAAATGACAAATTCAAATAAAGAAGTGTAAATGTGAGAGAAAAGATAATGTGGGACCCATAATTTCATGTGTCAAGCAAAGAGGGAGCCTCACACAACTTTTTGGTTGAGCCTCACCCATCATAAAAAATTTTGCAAGGTTGGAGATGGTCTGAATCCACTAAATTTTTGCACCTTTAACATAATATTTTTTGGTGATTTACATCCTATCCTATTAATTTTTTTTCTTTGCACCCTAACCTCTAAATTTTCTCATAAAATAATGAAACCTCTCTTTCTAAATGAGTATTGAACGTTCACCAACATTGTGCTACTAAAATTTCCCTATTATTTGTATTTCAATTTTGTTCTTATAATTTTGTTTGGAAAAGTGGTTTATTATTTTACAAAAAGTAGAGTAAAAAAAAAAATATTTTTTAAAAAAATAGAATGCAAATCACAAAAAAAAAATTATATTAGAGATGAAAATCACACCAGACTTATGAATCAATGTCATACCTATAGGATATTGAAGAAAAAAAACTTGATATAATAATAAATAGAAAAATTAATAATTAAAAATATTGAAAGAGTACATACCTGTAAATGTTAACGTTGCAAATTTTGGAAAGGAAATTTTCTACAGTAATATTTCTGTATGAAAAATATAGTTGGAAGAGTATTCATTTAAGTTGAAATTACAGTGAACGTTGAAATTACAGTGAACTTCAGTTTCACGCGAAGTACCAAAGGGATTCTTGGGACAATGAATTAAGGGGCCGTTTGGTTTGCTTAACTAGAGTCAATAATTCCGGGATAAAATAATAATCCCGGGATAAAAATGTAATTCACCCATTTGATTGTAAATATTTGGGATAACTTATCGCGGGACTAATAATTAGTCCCGGGATAAGTTATCCACCCAAATGGTGGGATAATAATCCCAAGATTATTTTTCTTTGGTATAAAATTATACAAGGACAAAAATACCCTCATTTTCATTTTTCTCTCTCTCTCTCTCTCACACACACACACACACACACACATATATATATATATATATTTTATATATATTCATAAATAATAAATTATGTTTAATTAACGTATAATATATTCATAAATAAATTATATATATATAATAATAATTAACGTAAACTGATAAACTGTATAATAATTATGTTTTGAACGTACAATATATATTATGAACAGTATAATATATTAGGAACATAAATATATATTATGAATAACGTATAACATATTCATAAATTATGTTTAATTAACGTGTAATATATTCATTAATTATGAATATAATATATTACGTAATATATAATGTAATTACGTAATATATAACATATAATATTATGAATATATATACGCTAATTATGTTTAATTATATATATATTATGTTAATATATTTAATTATAATATATTATGTTAATATATTTAATTATAATATATTATGTTAAATTATGTTAATTATGTTTAATTATATATAATATTATTATATATAACGTAATATATTCTCACACATACATAAATTATGTTTAATTAACGTATAATATATTCATAAACAAATAAATTTTGAACAGTTTACTGTTCAAAATGGTTGTAAAATATATAAATTATGTTTATTTATATATTTTAATTTCTCTAAAAAATAATAAAAATTTTAAGAATGAATATTCAAAGCTTAAATATATATATATATATATATATATATATATATATATAAAGTTAAATAAGATGGAGGGTATTTTGGTAATCAATCAATTTATTCCTAGAAATTATACCATGCATGTTACTTTGAATACAACAAACCAAACACTCAATAAAAAATAATCCCAGCATAACTAATCCCGGTATAACTTATCCCTTCATAACTTATCTCAACATAACTAATCCCGGTATAACTTATTTTCAAACCAAACGACCCTTAAGGGTGACTAAAAAGTTTTAAAATGAGGTATAGATGACTCGTCTTAATTATTGAGTGTGGGTGACAAAAATTAAATAATAAATTAAGAAATTTTGATTCATGTGTGAGAATTGCACTCAGGTTTTTAACTTTACATTTTGGCCCAATATAAAATCCTAAGGGGTTGTTTGGTGTGAATACAAGTTATGCTGGGATTAGTTATGATGGGATAAGTTATACTGAAATTAGTTATGCTGGGATTAAGGGTGTTCATGGGTTTGGTTAAAAACCAAACCGAATCAAACCGATTAAAAAAACCGTCGTTTGATTTGTTTTAGTTAGGTTTGGTTTTAAATTTTAAAAAAATGATGCTATTTGGTTTGGTTATGTGTACTTAAAAAAAATCGTGAAAATAACCAAACCGAACCGAGAAATTATATATATATATATATATATATATATATATTATAATTATTTATATATAATTTATAAATAAAATATAAATATTTTATTAAATTTAATGTAAAACTAAATTTTAATCTATGTCTAGCCCAACCAATACTTTAGCCCAATTGCCTAAAGCCCCAACCCAAGTCCAACTCTACCTACTATTACTAATAAGCTAACCCTACGGTTCCTACCTCACTTTTTCTACTTCACCTTTCACAATACGAGTTACCATAGTCCCTAGTTCAAATGGTAGTTTTATGTCTCCTTGTTTATTCAATAGTTTCCCTATATGATTAGCTCACCTAGCTAGTCTTTAAAGTAAACAGACAATTCAAATTTGCTCAACTCTCTCTCTTCTTGCAGTACACTACAACAAAATATAAAGCTCTATTTTACAATGTACATGTATGTGTTTGTATCTTTTTGGATAATCTTAGTGCCTACAATACAAAGCTGGTACTTTTCATCTCAATGTTGGTTTTGTTTAATGTGTTTGTTCTGATTTTTAAGAGTTTATAGCGTCATTTTTCCATCATTGTACAAATATTTCATGAGAAATTATTCAATGTGATACTCTTTTCTATGGGTTAAAAAAAGAAGTTTATTCTAGAGATGGTCGGAGTAGACTAGTCAATAACCGAAAAATCGATCCAAACCGACAAGAACCAAACCGACGGTTATTTTCTTTTTGTGGTTTAACTTGGTTTTAGAAATTCAAAAACCGACTAAATTGGTTTTGATTATGATTTTAACCACTAACCGATCCAAACCGACCCATGAACATCCCTAGCTGGGATTATTTTTTATTGAGTGTTTGGTTTGTTGTATTCAAAGTAATATGTATGGAATAATTTCTAAGAATAAATTAATTGATTACAAAAATACCCTCCATCTTATTTAACTTTTTTATATATACAATTTCTTTTCAGGCTTTAAATATTTATTCTAAAAATATAAAACCTTTCATCTTAGTTAGCTGAATTTTTTTGTGTGTGTGCATTTTCATGATTATATCGTGTGTGTTTTAAAAATAAAACTTTCATCTTATTTAGCTTTAATTTTTTTTGCGTGTGCTTTCCGATGATTATGCCGTGTGTGTTTAAAAAAAATCTTAATACATATTATTTAGTTTGAAATAAAAACTTTCAACTTGAGTTTGTTAAAAGTAAAAGAGGATTTGTTATTTATATCACTTCATTTAAACACATATCACTCATATAATATAGAATATTAAAATTTATTTTAATTGATATATACAATATCAATTTTCAAGTGATTAAAAAACTATTTAATTTTAAATATATAACTTAACAATGGAGTCGACATCTTTATTATTTTTTAGAGAAATCAAAATATATAAATAAACATAATAAATATTCAAATAAAATTTAACGTATACTATATTCATAAATAAAAAATATATATGTGTGTGAATGAAATGAGAATATACATTGAACTGAAATAATACCATGATCTATCATTTTTTTCTTTGAACTAAAATACTCTCGGACTACAAGCATATATATATATGTGTGTGTGTATGTGAAATGAAAATCATTGGGCTTGAGGGTATTTTGTCATTTTATAATTTTATACCAAAGATAAATTGTGTTGGGATAGTAATACCACAATATGTGTGGATAACTTATTTTGATACTATTTATTAGTCCCGGGATAG
Organism: Capsicum annuum; assembly: GCF_002878395.1. Lineage (NCBI taxonomy): Eukaryota > Viridiplantae > Streptophyta > Magnoliopsida > Solanales > Solanaceae > Capsicum > Capsicum annuum. The sequence continues at coordinate 91,385,820 of NC_061118.1, read as the reverse complement.
GTTATCTTGAATATTGACAACCAAACAATGGATTAAAAGTTTTATTCTGGGATTATTTACTATAATACCGCACACCAAACGACTCCTAATAACTAAAAATGGAGAGAGGGGGGAGGGAGATGTGACTACTTCTCTTGTTTTCTCTCTCTTTGCTTTTTTTGCTTTTTCTGCTTTTCTCTATTATTGTTGTTCATTGTTGTTGCTGTTTTTCTTCTTCTTCATCATCATCTTTTTCTTCTTCTTCTTATTTAATTGTTTGTCGTATCATTGTTGTTATTTTTGTCGCTATTGCTGCTACTGGACCAAATTTTTTGATCAAATTTTCTTCGTATATCACTGGGAATTACTTCATATGTGATTTTGGTAAGTAAAATAATGATTTTTCGCTTAGTTTCTCATCTGGGTATATTTTCTATTTTTCCAACAATTTTTAATTGTTTATCCAACAGTTGATGTATTCATTTACAACAACTGTTGGATTGTTTTCATTACTGTTAGAGTAGTTCCAACAGGTAAGTCATCTATTGCAACAGATAAGTCATCTGTTAGATTCATGTTATAACACTGCGATAGAACTTAGAGCTGAATCTAATCGATGAGTCATCTGTTGGATTCATGCTACAGCATTGTGATAGAATTTGGAGTTAAATCCAACAAATGAGTCATCTATTGCAATAGATGACTCATCTGTTGGATTCATGTTACAGCACTGGGATAGAACCTGAAGCTGAATCCAACAGGTGGCTCATTTGTTGGGACAATGATAATGATAGTACATATAATTTTTTGCTGTATGTACTATACTATCATTATTAATTTTTACTATACTATCACTATTAATTTTACTATACTATTATTATTAACTATTTTAACAAATTTCTTTAGGTGTCATTAATGTAGCAATCAATAACAATAGGAGTTGATTGTCATGGTGAATGGATCGAGAAGAACAATAAATTTATCTGGCATTGGAAAGATGGTGAATGTTAGGGATGATAGCGATAACAATCCAAAGAGATAATTTGTATGATGACAACTATTATGGACTAAATTGTCAATCGAAAGATCTTATCATCAGTTGCATACACAACTCTTTTGAAAATTAGAAGGACCTACCTTTTAATATAAGCGATTAGGTTCGTTTGTGTGCTTATCTGAGTGATGCAGCTAGGCCCATTTTAACAGTGTACGGGGTTGAAAAACCTATAGAGAATCAGAATGTAGAATAGGACCAACAAAATATATTAAATGATGAATTGGATGGTGTGGACATGAATATTTCAGATGATGAGAATGGAGATGAAGTGTAGGAGGACCAAACACTTACGCCCATTGTTGCAAGCAATATAGTGGACAATTCTAAATTAACACCAACGAGCAATTTTCAATATGATGAAACAGTTTCTTATAAGGAAATGACATTCAATAACAAGGAAGAACTAGTCACTTCATTGCATATTGCTTGCTTGAAAAAAGATTTTAAACTCAAGAAGGTAATTAATTCGCGTAGAGTCTATTGTTTTAGATGTGCAGATTCAAAGTGAAATTGGTGGTTGGGGGATGTGAAATTCATAAATTCTGATAGATTCTGCATTAGAACTTATGAAAAATATCACACATGTGGTTTAGAACATATTACGAACTATAATCCGTACGCCACGATAAAGGTCATCAATAAATAATTCAAAAATAGCTTCCCCGATGGCAAAATCCCGTCTACAAGATATATGGCCAGTTAACTCTATATAGAATTAGGTTACAAGGTGATTTATTAGAAGATTTATAAGGGCATGAAAATTGCAAAGTCTTTGGTTAGGGGAATACATGAGCATGGGTATGCAGTGCTTGATGTGTACCATTATATGTTTGAGTCCACAAATCCAGAAAATAAGATGGCATTGTAGGTTTATGAAAATGAAAGGTTCATTTACTTTTTTTTTAGCCTATGCAGCTTGAATTCTTGATTTTGAACAACCGTCGATGGGACATTCCTGAAAAGCAAGTATGAATGAGTTTTGTTATTGACGGTGGCACATGATGCAGAAAATCACATCTTGGCGGTGTAATGTTTGAGTATGAATGAATCGTGAATGAAGAGGAGGCATGGAGTCGGGTAATCATTTCCAACAAGAAAAAATAAGTGTTTCATAGGTATGACGATTGGCCACAAAAGAACTACACGTCCGAATTGAAATACTCCATAATTATTGTAATAGTAAATAGACTTGTTGTTGGTTTAGTTATGAAATTGATAATTATAACTCGTTTTAGTTGGTAATGTATGTTATTTATTATATAAAATATATTTTTGCTTATGATCCAAAAACTTTTGTATGCATGGGAACAACTTCTTTACAACATATATCTATTGCAACAAATTACTCATTTGTTGAAAATAATCAAACAGATATGCACAATTATTGTAACAAATAAAAGATGTGTTTAATTATTTGCAATAATATTTACATAGGTTTAATGTGAAATGCTTCATAGTAAACTATGGCCAGTAACAAACGAAGTTATTTAACAATAATTAGCTTTCAATTAATAAGTTTAATTATAACCAAAAAAATTACAATTTATTTGTGCATCAATTAAAAAACGGTAATAGAAAATTTAATAAATACAACACAATACAAAAATATTTTCAACAGATGACTCATTTATTATAATAGATGGGTTATATGCTGGAATAAATCAAAACACTCTTGCTAGTGGTTGGGTTACTTCTAATAGATGGCCCATTTATTGCAACAAATGACCCATCTGTTGCAATATATGACTCATATGTTGCATGAGATGTCTATATCTGTTTGATAATTTTCAATAGATGAGTCAGATGTTGCAACAGGTTAGTCATCTGTAGCAACAGATATCTATATCTGTTTGACTAATTTGATGTGAAATACTTCATATTAAACCATGATTAGAAATAAATAAATTAATTAATTTAACTATAATTAGCTTTTAATTTATAAATCAATTACAATCACACTTACATAGCAATTACATGATCAACTAAGTGTATTCGTCCTAAATAAAGTGATCAATTGACTAATTTGATGTGAAATGTGTCATATTAAACCATGATAAGTAAAAAATAAATTGATTTAACTATAATTAGATTTTAATTTATAAGTTCAATTACAATCTCAATGAATTAGATAGTAATTGCATGATTAACTAAGTATATTCATCCTAAATAGTGTGATCAATTGACTAATTTGATGTAAAATGCTTCAGCTTAAACCATGATAAGTAGTAAACAAATTTATTTAACTATAACTAGTATACTACCCATGCGATTCACGGATAATAATAAAGTAATATTTTTTATAGTTTTATATTAAAATGTAAAACACCCTAGTTTCTGGACCTTAGAAAATTTATTGAAATTCTGATCTCTGGACCCAATACGACTCATGGGTACGAGTCGTATATTGGGGTACGGATGGTAAAGACCAGTCGTATACTGACTAGTGTTGGTTGGTGAGATGGATTTTGGTTACTGGAATGGATACGACTTAGGGCTATGAGTCGTATTAGTAGTTACGGATCGTTTGGTTCCTTAACTTGATCTAAGGCTTGGTTAATTAGGTTGGATATTAGTACGAGTGGCTCACCATGAGTCGTAATCCAGGGAACGAATCATACCCAAGACTCGTATGGTGGACAGTGTCTAAATCTTCCTTGGTTTTAAATCTATCAGGGGTACGGATGAAGGGTACGGATTGTATGTTGTTAATACAAATTGGTTGGATAAGTCGTATGCTGGACGGTGTTGGATCCAAGGGTTAAGGCTAGGATACTAGTGGATATTACAATCGTATTGAAGGGTACGACTCGTGTGGGTCAGTCGTACCCCTGTGACAGGATTTTTGGGGCAACTTAAGAGGGGGTATTCTGGATATTTTTCCACTTATCCTAAAAAGGTCCCATGACTTCTAACCTACTTGGGAGATTATTTACCCTATTATTCCATCCACTAACACTTAGAAACTCTTCTAAACACTCTATAATTCTCTCAAGAGCTTTTGGCAAGGAAAGCTAGGGTTTCAACAAAAGGATCAATTTGGGTATTGTCTTGGTGATTTCTTTCCTTCATCATCTTGGTTTAAGGCATGTTCTCTTCCCTCATTATTAATTCTAACTAGACGCATGGCTTTTATGAATGTTTTCATAATTTCATTGATTGTACGATCTTGGTTTTCAAATATGATTTGGGGGTTTTGATGGTTGGTTTTGGTTTCCCATGAGTTTAATTATGCTTTTATATGCATTAATGGTGGTTTTGGATAATTGAATTGCATGGGAATGATTTAATGGTAATTGGAATTGGATTTGGTCATATTATGCCTCCAATGTGTTTGACAAAATACTTATAAAGATATGTTCATTACATTGACTATTTTTAATGGAACTCTTGCTTGTTTTAAAACTTGGTAAGTAAATTATGCATGGTTTAAATGGCTTGAAATGGTATATGGCTAATGGTTATGCTTGAGGGGTACATGAAATCCCCCAAGTGGTTTAATATGGTAAATAAAAGGGCACTTAAAAGTCCCCTTAAACCTATAAATGGTTGGCTATGGATGATACTTGCAAGTAAGGGTTAGTATGATGACACCAATACAAACGGCCTTGGTTAATTAATAGATAATAGTTTGGTTATTTGGAAATTGGTTTTAATTGGGCAATAATGGCGGGATGTCTAGCAAAGTCGTGGAAGGTGGAGGTGCGGGGGGACCAAAACTGGAAACTCATATTTGCATAAATAAGGTTGGGTTGGTGAGCGTGTACATGATGTCACACTATATTTGAGGGATGTTCTAGTCATCCCGGGGGTTTTATTCCTGGTCGTATAGCTACACGCACTGGGGCCCTTTCAGCAAGGGGAGTTGAACCCATATAGCTCGTGGGTGGTTTAGGCAGCAAAGCTACATAATCCAGGTAAAGGTTTTAAAGGCTTGCTAAACCCGGTCCCTTTTTCCGGCATAGTTATATATATATATATGTATGGTTGTGTGAATATGGATGATTTTACTTGGTTTTATAAATGACATTATTTTATCCTTACCCTAAAATCATGCTAGCGGTCACTCGCTAACCCCGTCTACTGGGGCTGTATACCCACGCTACACAGGAATCGGTCATTCTACTCCTCCTACATAGTGATTGACTTGGGACAGCATTTGGACTGAAGTAGTGAGCTTTCACTATTTTGGAAGGCTCCATTTCATGTTATGGATATTTCTAAACACTCTGATTTTATTTTGATATTGGTTTTGGCTATGGTTGGGGGCATGTCCCAAACAAATTACATTACTCCTTTGGTTAGAGGCTTTGTGGTACTTCTATGGATTGGAATGGGCAGGATCGATAAAGGTGTCAGCCTTGGTATTGGAATAAGTTGAGAGGCTGGCATCATCGGGCATAATTTCTCATTGTTCCGTCATATTTCATTTCGGGATAAACTATATTATGTTTTAGAACATCTTTGGTTATAGACCGGTTTATGGCCCTTGTTTTGGTATGGTTGGATTATTGGTATGGGATGATTGGACTCGATTGGGTCGGTCACAGTTGTGATCTTATCCAGAGTCATTATGTGAGCTATTACATTATCTTGTTACATGTTCGGAATTCAGCCAACTTAGGGTAGACGGCTGGAGGTTGGGCTGGGTAACGGGGGTGGTCTCCGGTCCTGATCGGACTTGGGACGCCCACTACGACAAGGCCCCAGGGTGGGTCATGTCAAAATGTCTCTTTTGAGCACGTTAAATCAAATTACCTTAAGAAAAGCTCAACTATCATATTATTTATCAACAAAATATGAGGGATGGGCAATCTACCTCCTGCCTCTACCTTTTTTTTTTATATTTTTCATTCGATATCCAATACTTGAGAGATCGATTAAATTTAAGTTTGTGTCAGAAAGTCCCACATTGGAAGGTAAAGTGCTTCCTAAGAAAGGTGACTTCGTACCTAAGAAGGCTTGAACCCGAGACCTCTAGTTAATGATGAAGGAGTACTTATTATTACACCATAACCCTTGTTGATTCCCTCCCCTACCCCTCCCCTTACTGCCACCTCTACCTCTATATCCAACCCCCACTCCCAACGTCAACTTATTTTCTTTCAAAATAAAAAATTCTACCCCCCACCCTGTCCCGCCCCTTCCCCCCTCAAAATCTATATGAAAAAATAATCATGTAATTATCAACAACGTTATGTTTCATATTCTTTTAATATATTAAAATTATTCACAACTTAAAGATCTTAGGTTGTTAATATTTTTTCTTTTCCCATCTCTAACCAAATCTATATAAGTAAAACCAATCATGTAATTGTAAAAAAAAACGTTTATGTTTCATATTTTTTACAATTTAAGGAGTTCACTATGAAGAACAATTTACATTTTTATCCTATTGTCCCCCATATCTTCCATTTAGAATTTATAATTAGTAATATACATATTATTTTATTAATTTATTATATTCTTAAAATTAGATCAATTCCTCCCAATCATCCCAACCGAGTCCACCCCCTATCCTCGGTATACATTTTCTATTATATTGTCATTTGCTTGATCATATGTTAAACTTTCTTCCTTTACTACTATTAGTATTAATACTACTACTGTTGTGGCTGCTGGAAGAAAGTTCCGTATTAAGCTCTATATTACTAATACTTATATCTATTATACGTTGAAATTTAGATACTATTATTAGACGCTAAAATATTTGTAATACATGAGTTAGAACAACTAAGGATTAAAAAAATACCTTAAAAACTAGGCACAAATAGTAATTCTTATATAATTGTTTGTTGCATTACTATTTTTATATTTTTTTAATAATCAAGAAATTTACTTGGGGGCCAACTCATAGAATTAACCGCAAACTTCGAAATATAGTGGGTTGCTCATTTTTATCCTTTTTCACTTAATTAAATACCAGGTTTAAGTGAGCATGACACGAGACTCAAACCTCTTAACTTAAGCTCAAGTTCTTGAACTTTTTCTACTTTGAACTAAAACATGTTTGCAACTATTTTTACATTATTAGTCCCTGGAAAAACCGCTTATGAAGGGGGGAAGGTTCTAATATATCTCTAGTGTTTATGATTCCTCCTATGTATACTTTTCGTTTACCTTTCACTACACACGAATGTCAATCGTTATCTTTTCTCTCAAATATGCTTCTACTAATAGTTTTCGATTCCACCTTGAAATAATTGGTTTGATTGGCTGATACAATAGAAGCAATTAAGGGTATATATATTTGGACTTCATTATAATTTAGGAATATATTTGAACATTTCAATTGCTCAAGAGAGTGCTATAAATTTCTATATATTCTCTTATTATATAAGAAGGAGTTGGGCGGCTGAAGCAGGCTGTTCTCCGTCGACATGCCTGCTTCAGCTGCTTGCTTCGTAATTTTACTATATCACCTCTAATTAATTATTATATGTTATTTACATATTAACTAATTAATAATAGTTAATGAATAAAAAATAGACATTTATGACATATCTGCTTCAATTGCTTCAATTATAATTTTTCTAAATAACACTTCAATTAATTATTATAATTCATCCAAATATTAAAAAATATATATTTAATTAAAAAAAAGGTAAAATATATATAAAATGATAAGTTAACTCTCGATGTTCCCACTTAAAAAAAATTCACAAGCATTTTTTATAATAATTTTGTTATTTGACTTCTAAGTAGTTGTTGTGAGTCATTTAAGACATGTTCGATTTGTTATTTCAACCGTGATTTTACTATATCACCTCTAATTAATTATTATGGTCTAAGCATTATGCCACTTAAATTGAAATATAAACAAAAGTTTTATTAAGCACAATAATTAAAAACTTAGATTATTTTAATAAATGTAATTGACTATCAATGCCACAAATTTTTTGACAAGGAGAGAAACATATATTATTTTAAAATTAAATAAAAGATATTATAAATTACAATAGTTAACAGCTTAAAATATCTAAAAAAAATAATTTGTTATACATTTCAAAAAAATACGTATAAAATATTATAAATCACAATAATTAACAACTTAAAAATTTTAAAAGATAGAAAATATTTGATTGATTCTTGAAATTATATCAATGACACTTAAATTGGAATAGAAGAAAAGTATTATAAATCACAATAATTAAAAACTTAAATTATTTTTAAAATATAATTGACTATCAATGCCACAAAAATTTGGACATGGAGAGTAACATATTTTATTTGAAAACTAAAAAAAAATATTATGATAATAGTTAACAGCTTAAAATATCTAAAAATATATTTAAAGTACGATTGATTATCTAAATTCTATTTGTGTCGCATAAATTGAGATAAAAAAATAACATATACTAAGTCCGTGTTATCTGACAAAGAGTAATATAGGCCCATCAAATTTTATTTTTCATACTCTGTATTAATTTATACATTTGTACAGTTTAATTTTGATTGTGAATTAAATTTTTGTAATAAAATTATATATTTGAATAATAAATCATAATTATTGATAATTTAAAATATTTTAAGAATATATGCAAAAAATACTTTAAATATAAATTTATTTAAATTTTAAAATTCTAAAGATGTCACATTAATTGTCATGATTATTATTGATAATTGGCCTATAAATGGTTGACTATGGATGATACTTTCAACTAAGAATTTGTATGACGATACCAATATGAATGGTTGTGGTTAATAAATGGATAATGGTTTGAACATTTGGAAATTGATTTAATTGGGCAATAATGGCGGGATGTGTAGCAAATCCATGGAAAGTGAAGGTCCTAGGGGGACCAAAATTGGAAATTCATATTGCCGATACGAGACTGGTCTTGGTGACCGTGTAAATGATGTCACACTATATTTGGGGGATGTACTAGTCATCCCAAGGGTTTCATCCCTGGTCATAAGGCTACACGCACTGGGGCTCTTTCAGTAGGGGGAGATAAACCCATATAGCCTGTCGGTGGTTAAGAATGGCAAAGCTACACAACCCAGGTATAGGTTTTAAAGGCATGCTAAACCCAGTCCCTTTTTCCAGCATGGTTATATATATATGTGTGTGTGTGTGTGTATGTATGGTTGTATGCATATGGATGATTTTACTTGGTTTTATAAATGGCAATATTTTATCCTTACCCTGAGATCATGCTAACGGTCACTCGCTGACCCCGTCTACTGGTGATTGTATACACACGCTATGCAGGAATCGGCCGTTTTACTTCTCCTACATAGCGATTGACTCGGGGAAAATATTTGGACTGAAGTGGTAAGCTTCCATCCTTTCGGAAAGCTATATTTCATGTTATGGATATTTCTAGACACTTTGATTTTTTTATATCGGTTTTGGTTATGGTTAGGGGAATGTCCCAATCGGATTCCATTACTCTTTTGGTTAGAGGCTTTGTGATACTTCTAAGGGTTGGAATAGGCGGGATTGGTATAGATGTCAGCCTTAGAATTGGAATAAGTTGTGAGGCTGGCATCATCGGACTTAATTTCTCACTTTTTCGTCATATTTCATTTTAGGATTAACTATATTATGTTTTAGAACATCTTTGGTTATGGCCTGGTTTATGGACCTTGTTTTGGCATGGTTTGGTAAAGTTGAATTATTGGTATGGAATGGTTGGACTTGATTGGGTCAATCACGGTTGTGATCTTATCCCAGAGTCTTTATGTGAGCTGTTATACTATCTTATTATATGCTTATAATTCAGTCAACTCAGGGCAGGTGGCTGGAGGTTGGGTTAGGTAACGGGGATGGTCTCCGATCCTGGTCGTACTTAGGATGCCCATTATGATAAAGCCTTAGGGTGGGTCGTGTCAAGTTGGTATCAGAACCCAGATTCATGGTCAATTGGGAGTCCATAAAGTCGTATCGAATAGATTCTTTTTTAGGAGGGTGTAGCGTGCCACACTCATAAGGGAGAGGCTAAGAGGCATTTAGGAATATTTTGCTTTCTTGGTATCCTATTTTTAAGTTTGGAGTCTCAGTCCTAGAATCTTCTCTAATCGTTGTTTGTTCGTCCTTCATATCATGCCTCGTAGATCTAAACATAAGAAAATTTTTCTAACCCATCTGGGGATAATGTTGAAGGGGTATATCCTACTTCTGGGGTTCATCTTTGATCTCCTGGTCTAATCCATGATAGTTCTGGAGTTCTACCAATTGCTACTAGTCCTCCTCAAGGCAAGGTGATTAATGCGGAATTCTGTCAGTCTATCCATGCTTTGCAAAATTGGTTGTTGCTCAGGATCAGCGGGGTATGTCTGGTTCTTTGTACTCTGAGGCCACAAGGGTTGGACAATTTATGAAGATGAGTCCTCCCAATTTTTTGGAAATGCGGATGGAGAAGGATCCATAAGGCTTTTTAGATAAAATTGAAAAGATATTTTGGGTGATGCAGGCTACCAATATAGAGGGGGTAAACTTTGCAGCTTATCAGCTCAAAGAGGTTGTATATTAGTGATATGAAGAGTGGGATAGGGATAGAGGAGATGTAGAGGAGTCATCCTTATGGGATGCCTTCTCTGGAGCTTTTATGGATTATTTCTTTCCCCAAGAATTAAGGAAAGCAAAGATGGAGAAGTTTGTGAACCTCAATCAGGGGAGAATGTCTGCCAAGGAATATGCCTTGAAATTTTATTAATTATTAAGGTATGATCCTGAATTAGTAACTGACATGTGGGCATGGATGAGAAAGTTCGCTTCTAGGTTGAATCGGGATTTGATTTTAGAGAGCAAGACTGCCTTGATTATTAAGGATATAGACATCTCTAGGTTGACTGTATATGCAGCATGTGGACTATGAGAAGAGAAAACAGATGAAGTTTGGGGATAGGAAGGGTAAGAGGAGCAGGTTTTATGACCAAAGAGGTGATCAGTCTCAAGGTGGTTGAGATGATGGCAAGTGGCAAAAAATAAATGGGGGAGTTCTGGTGCCTACTCTTCTACTAGTGCTCCTTACCAGTAGGGCGATAGGCGTTATCATGGTGGTGACAATTTTCGAGCGCAGGGTGCCCAATCCCAGGCAAGCAGAGGTCAGTCAGTTTCTTCATGTCCTCCGTGTCGGTTCTGTGGTTGTCCTCATTAGGGTTATTGCGATAAATAAAAAGACAAATACTTTAAGTATGGCCAGATAGGCCATCGTCTTAGGGATTATCTGGTTAATAAGGTTGCTACAGGGGCGAATAAGATTCATGTGGCTTCATCTTCTGCTCTTACATCTGGTGGTGTTGCATCTACTTCTGTTACTGCTCCTAGTTTTAGTATTGGTTGGAACAGGTTGTACGCTTCGGCGTCCCGATAGGAACCCGAGGCATCACCTAATGTCGTTACTGGTACGTTACAGCTTTTCTCTCATGACATATATTATTTGCTTGATCCGAGGTCTGATGTCTCCTACGTGACTCCTTATGTGGTTATATCTTTTGGTTTTGATTCGAAAGTAATTTCAGATTCTTTTTTTATTTCTACCCTAGTAGGTGACTCGATTATTGCTAAGAGAGTCTATAGGAGGTGTGTGGTATCTATTGGTGGCAAGCATACCTTGGTGGATCAGTTTGAGTTAGATATGGTGAATTTTAATGTAATTCTGGGGATGGACTAGTTACACTCTTATTACGCATCTTTGGATTGTCAAATCCATATGGTTATCTTTAGGTTCCCTGATGAGCCAGTTATAGAATGGGAGGGTGTTTCTCTAGCTCCTAGGGGTGATTTATTTCTTATCTTAGAGCTTGGAGGTTGATCTCCAAAAAGTTGTCTTTATCACATGGTCTGGGTTAAAGATTCTCATTCGGAAGGTCCTTCTTTCCAATTGGTTCCAGTGGTTAATGAGTTTCGAGAGGTCTTTCCAGATGATCTTCTTGGTGTCCCTCCGGATAGGGAAGTAGAGTTTGGTATTGATCTAGTTTCGGACACTCGTCCAATTTTTATTTCTCCGTATATAATGGGTCTGGATGAGTTAAGGGAACTCAAGAAGCAACTTAAGGATATCTAGATAAAGGGTTTATTTATCCTAGTGTGTCTCCTTAGGGTGCACCGGTGTTGTTTGTGCACAAGAAAGATGGTACCCTTCGGATGAGCATTGACAATAGGCAGTTGAGCAAGGTGACGGTCAAGAACAAGTATCCTCTTCCAAGGATAGATAATCTGTTTGATCGGTTACAAGATGTCAAGTTCTTTTCTAAGATAGATCTTTGGTCTGGGTACCATCAGCTAAAGATTAGGGAGATGGATATCCCTAAGACGGCTTTTCGTACTCGATATTGGGACTCTAAGGGTGGTGTTGTGGTGGTTCAAGAAGTGGTTTGATCATCTATTAGTACGGAGATTAAGGAGAAACAAGTGCTAGATCTTATCATGATAAAAATTAAGAGTGACATTGGTGGGCAAAAGGTAGTGGTGTTTGAGATAAGTGGGGATGGTACTTTATGGTACCAAGAGAGGTTGTATGTTCTTGATGTCGACGGATGCGACAAAGGATTTTGAATGAGGCGTATGAATCGCGCTATGTTGTTCATCCCAGCTCGACTAAAATGTATCATGATCTCAGGAAGATCTATTGGTGGAATAGCATGAAGAGAGGATGTGGCTGATTTTGTAGCCAAGTCTGTGGTGTGTCAACAGGTTAAGGTTGAGCACATGAGGCCAGGAGGATTGTATCAACAAATTGATTTTCCCAAATGGAAGTGGAAAGTGATCAATGTGGACTTTGTTACCGGTCTTCCTCGATCTCTGAATCAATATGATTCGACTTGGGTCGTGGATAGGATGACTAAGTTTGTGTACTTTTTTCCAGTACGGACTACCTTCTTGGTAGAAGATTATACGAAGTTGTATCTTTAGGAGATTGTGAAGCTGCATGGGGTTCTTATTTAGATTATTTCTGATCGTGGTACGCAATCTACGTCTCACTTCTGGCGAACTTTTAAGTGAGGGTTAGGGACTAAGGTGAGTCTGAGTACTGCTTTTCATCCACAGATGGATGGGCAAGCGGAGAGAACTATTCAGACACTGGAGGATATGCTTCGGGCCTATGTGATTGATTATGGTGGTAATTGGGTTGAGCATCTACCTTTGGTGGAATTTGCTTACAACAATAGCTATCATACTAGTATTGGCATGGCCCCTTTTGAGGCATTATATGGTAAGAGGTGTAGATCTCCTATTAGTTGGTTTGAACTTGGTGAGGTAGATATGTTTTGTCCCTACTTGGTTTACCAAGCTATGGAGAAGGTGAAGGTGATTCGAGATAGGCTTAAGGTTGCCCAAAGTCTCCAAAAGTCCTATACGAATGTTAGGCATAGAGACATGGAGTTTGAGGCTGGGGATAAGGTTTTCCTCAAAGTATCTCCCATGAAAAGAGTAGTGTAGTTTGGCAAGAAGGGAAAGTTCAGTTCTTGGTATGTGGGTCCTTATGAGATTTTTCGGTGCATTGGTAATGTGGCTTATGAGTTGGAGTTTCCTTGTATCTTGAGCTTGGTTCATCCGGTCTTTCATGTTTCCATGTTGAGGAAGTGTATTGGTGATCCTACTTCGGTTGTTCCTTTGGAAGGATTGGGTATCGGTGATTCTTTATCTTATGAAGAAGTCTCGATTGAGATCTTGGATAGATAAGTTCGTCAGTTGTGGACCAAGAATATGGCTTTGATGAAGGTTCTTTGGTGGAACCATAAGGTGGAAGAAGCTACATGGAAAGTGGAAGATGATATGAAGTCCAAATATCCGCATTTGTTTTCTGCTCCTGGGATTCGTGCGGATGGTATGTGTCTTCAACATATCTTTACTTTTAGAGTTTGTTAAAGGAAAGATTAATATCTTTGCCTCTTTGTTTTCAAACTTTGTAAAAGATTGGGAATATATTTGGTAATGCAAATGACTCATGTGTGTGGTTACCCCGACCTTGTCCTTCATTCGGGGACGAATGTTCCTAGTAGGGGAGACTGAAACACCCTAGTTGCTGGATCTTAGAAAATTTTCTGGAATTCTAATCTCTGGACCCAATACGACTCATGGGTATGATCCATATATTGGGGTACGAATAGTAAGGTCCAGTCGTATACTGACCAGTGTTGGTTGGTAGGATGGATTTTGGTTACTAGAATGGATAAAACTTAGGGGTATGAGTCGTATTGATGGTTACGGATCATTTGGTTCCTTAACTTGATCTTAGGCTTGATTACTAAGGTTGAATCTGAGTACAAGTGGCTCACCATGAGTCATAAGCGAGGGTATGAGTCATACCCAGGAATCATATGGTGGACAGTGTGTAAATCGTTCTTGGGTTTAAATCTGCCAGGGGTATGGATGAAGGGTACAGATTGTATGTTGTTAATACAAATTGGTTGGATGAGTTGTATGATGGACGGTATTGGATCCAAGGGTTGAGGCTAGGATACGAGTAAAGGATAACAATCGTATCGGGGGTATGACTCGTATGGGACAGTCGTACCCTTGTGACAGGATTTTTGGTGCAACTTAAGTGGGGGTATTCTAGATATTTTCCCATTTATCCTAATAGGGTCCCACGACTTATAACCTACTTGGGAGGTTATCTACCCTATTATTCCATCCATTAACACTTAGAAACTCTTCTAAACACATCATAATTCTCTCAAGAGCTTTTGGACAAGGGAAGCTAGGGTTTCAACAAAAGGATCAATTTGGGTATTGTCTTGGTGATTTCTTTCCTTCATCATCTTGGTTTAAGGCATGTTCTCTTCCCTCGTTGTTAATTCTAACTAGAGGCATGGCTTTTATGAATGTTTTCATAATTTCATTGATTGTACGATCTTGGTTTTCAAATATGATTTGGGGGTTTTGATATTAAATGGTTGGTTTTGGTTTCCCATGAGTTTAATTATGCTTTTATATGCATTAATGGTGGTTTTGGATAATTGGATTGCATGGGAATGATTTAATGGTAATTGGAATTGTATTTGGTCATATTATGCCTCCAATGTGTTTGACAAAATGCTTATAAAGATATGTTTATTACATTGACTACTTTTAATGGAACTCTTGCTTGTTTTAAAACTTGGTAAATGAATTATGCATGGTTTAAATGGCTTGAAATGATAAATGGCTAATGGTTATGCTTGAGGGGTACATGAAATCCCCCAAGTGGTTTAATATGGTAAATAAAAGGGCACTTAAAAGTCCCCTTAAACCTATAAATGGTTGGCTATGGATGATACTTGCAAGTACGGGTTAGTATGATGACACCAATATAAACGGCCTTGGTTAATTAATAGATAATAGTTTGGTTATTTGGAAATTGGTTTTAATTGGGCAATAATGGCGGGATGTCTATCAAAGTCATGGAAGGTAGAGGTGCGGGGGGACCAAAACTGGAAACTCATATTTGCTGAAATAAGGTTGAGTTGGTGAGCGTGTACATGATGTGACACTATATTTGGGGGATGTTCTAGTCATCCCGGGGGTTTCATTCCTGGTTGTATGGCTACACGCACTGGGGCCCTTTCAGCAAGGGGAGCTGAACCCATGTAGCTCGTGGGTGGTTTAGGCAGCAAAGCTACATAACCCAGGTAAAGGTTTTAAAGGCTTGCTAAACCCGGTCCCTTTTTCCGGCATAGTTATATATATATATATATATATATGTGTGTGTATGGTTGTGTGAATATGGATGATTTTACTTGGTTTTATAAATGACATTATTTTATCCTTACCCTAAAATCATGCTAGCGGTTACTCGCTAACCCCGTCTACTAGGGCTGTATACCCATGCTACACAGGAATCGGTCATTTTACTCCTCCTACATAGTGATTGACTTGGGACAGCATTTGGACTGAAGTGGTGAGCTTTCATTATTTTGGAAGGCTCAATTTCATGTTATGGATATTTCTAAACACTTTGATTTTATTTTGATATTGGTTTTGGCTATGGTTGGGGGCATGTCCCAAACAAATTACATTACTCCTTTGGTTAGAGGCTTTGTGGTACTTCTATGGATTGGAATGGGCAAGATCGGTAAAGGTGTCAGCCTTGGTAAATAAAAAAGTACTTGAAAGTCCCCTTAAACCAATAAATGGTTGGCTATGGATGATACTTGCAAGTAAGGGTTGGTATGACGATACCAATATAAACGGCCTTGGTTAATAAATGGATAATGATTTGGTTATTTGGAAATTGGTTTTAATTAAAAAATAATGTCGGGATGTGTAGCAAAGTTGTGGAAGGTGAAGGTGCCGGGGGGACAAAAACTGGAAACTCATATTTGCCGATATGAAGTTGGTCTTGGTGACCGTGTGCATGATGTCACACTATATTTGGGGGATGTACTAGTCATCCCAAGGGTTTCTTCCCTAGTCATGCTGTTATACGCACTGGGGCTCTTTCAGTAAGGGGAGCTGAACCCACGTAGCCCGTGGATGGCTTAGGATAGCAAAGCCACACAGCCCAGGTAAAGATTTTAAGGATTGCTAAACCCGATCCCTTTTCCCGGCATGGTTATATATATATGTATAGTTGTGTGCATATTTATGATTTTACTTGGTTTTATAAATGGCATTATTTTATCCTTACCCTGAAATCATACTACCGATCACTCGCTAACCCCGTCTACTGGGGCTGTATACCCACGCTATACAGAAACTGGTCATTCTATTCCTCCTACATAGTGATTGACTCGAGGATAGCATTTGGACTAAAGTGGTGAGCTTCCATCCTTTTGGAAGGCTCCATTTCATGTTATGGATATTTCTAGACACTTTGATTTTATTATGATATTTGTTTTGGCTATGGTTGGGGGCATGTCCAAATTGAATTACATTACTCCTTTGGTTAGAGGCTTTGTGGTACTTCTATAGGTCTGAATGGGCAGGATCGGTATAAGTATCAGCCTTGTTATTGGAATAAGTAGAGAGGCTGGCATCATTGGACATAATTTCTCATTGCTCTGTCATATTTCATTTCGGGATAAACTATATTATGTTTTAGAATATCTTTGGTTATGGACTGGTTTATGGCCCTTATTTTGGTATGGTTTGACATGGTTGGATTATTGGTATGAGATGGTTGGACTCGATTAGGTCGGTCACGGTTGTAATCTTATCCAGAGTCTTTATGTGAGCTATTACATTATCTTGTTAAATGCTCAAAATTCAGCCAACTCAAGGTAGGCGGCTGGAGGTTGGATTGGGTAATGGGGGTGGTCTCCAGTCCTAGTCTAACTTGGGACGCCCATTACGACAAGGCCCCAGGGCGGGTCGTGTTAAAATGTCTCTTTTGAGCATGTTAAATCAAATTACCTTAAGAAAAACTCAACTATCATATTGTTTCTAAATAAAATATGGGGGGGGGGGGGGGGGGAATCTACCTCCTGCCCCTACCTTTTTTTTATATTTTCATTCGATATCCAGTAATCGAGAGACCGATTAAATTCAAGTTTGCGTCAGAAAGTCCCACATTGGAAGGTAAAGTGCTTCCTAAGAAAGATGACTTCGTACCCAAGAAGGCTCGAACCCGAGACCTCTAGTTAAAGATGAAGGATTACTTATCATTCCACAACAACCCTTGTTGATTCCCTCCCCTACCCCTCCCCTTACCCCCACATCTACTTCCATCTCCAACCCTCACTCCCAACGTCAACTTATTTTCTTTCAAAATAAAAAATCCTGCCCCCCCCCCCCCCCACTCCCCAAAATCTATATGAAAAAATAATCATGTAATTATAAACAACGTTATGTTTCATATTTTTTTATTATATTAATATTATTCACAATTTAAAGATATTAGGTTGTTGATATTTTTCCTTTTCCCATCTCTAACCAAATCTATATAAGTAATAACAATCATGTAATTGCAAAAAAAAAAAAGAAAACTTTTATGTTTCATATTTTTCTTATTATATTTTTTGCAATTTAAGAAGTTCACTATGAAGAACAATTTACAATTTTATCCTATTATCTTCCATATCTTCCGTTTAGAATATATAATTATTAATATACATATTATTTAATTAATTCATTATATTCTTAAAATTAGATCAAATCCGCCCAATCATCCCAACCCAGCACACACTATCCTCGGTTTACATTCTTTATTATATTGTCACTTGCTTAATCATATGTTAAACTTTCCTCCTTTACTATTATTAGTATTAGTACTACTGTTGTTGCTGCTGCTGGAAAAGAGTTCTGTATTAAGCTCTATATTACTAATACTTATATCTATTATATGTTGAAATTTAGATACTATTATTAGACGCTGAAATATTTGTAATGTATGAGTTAGAACAACTAAAGATTAAAAAAAATACCTTAATAAACTAAGCACACATAGTAATTCTTATATAATTATTTGTTGCATTACTATTTTTATATTTTTTTAATAATCAAGAAATTCACTTGGGGACCAACTCATAGAATTAACCGCAACCTTCGAAATATAGTGGGTTTGTCATTTTTATCCTTTTTCACCTAATTAAATACCATGTTTAAGTGAGCATGACACGAGACTCAAACCTCTTAACTTAAGCACAAGTTCTTGAACTTTTTCTACTTTGAACTAAAACATGCTTGCAACTATTTTTACAATATTATTCCCTGGAAAAACCGCTTATGAAGGGGGAAAGGTTCTAATACATCTCTAGTGTTTGTGATTCCTCCTATGTATACTTTTCGTTTACCTTTCACTACACACGAATGTCAATCGTTATCTTTTCTCTCAAATATGCTTCTATTAATAGTTTTCGATTCCACCTTGAAATAATTGGTTTGATTGGCTGATACAATAGATGTAATTAAGGGTATACATATTTGGACTTCTTTATAATTTAGGAATATATTTGAACATTTCAATTTCTCAAGAGAGTGCTATAAATTTCTATATATTCTCTTATTATATAAGAGCGAGTTGGGCGGCTGAAGCAAGCTGCTCTTTGTCTACATTCCTGCTTCAGTTGTTTGCTTCGTAATTTTACTATATCACCTCTAATTAATTATTATAAGTTATTTACATATTAACAAATTAATAAGATTTAATAAAAAATAACATAGGCATTTATGACATGTCTTCTTCAGTTGCTTCAATCATAATTTTACTAAATACCACTTTAATTAATTATCATAATTCATCTAAATATTAAAAAATATATATTTAATAAAAAAAGGTAAAATAGATATAAAATGATAAGTTAACTCTCGATGTTTTAAATTAACTTCACGTCTTATATGAGGCCCACTTAAAAAAAATTCACAAGTATTTTTTATAATAATTTTGTTATATCACTTCTAATTAGTTGTTGTGAGTCATTTAAGACATGTTTGCTTCACTGTTTCAATCGTGATTTAATATATCACTTCTAATTAATTGTTATGGTCTATACATTGTGTCACTTAAATTGAAATATAAACAAAAGTTTTATAAATCACAATAATTAAAAACTTAGATTATTTTAATAAATTTAATTGACTGTCAATGCCACAAATTTTTTGACAAGGAGAGAAACATATATTATTTGAAAATTAAATAAAAGATATTATAAATTACACTAGTTAACAGCTTAAAATATCTAAAAAAAATAATTTGTTATATATTTCAATAAAATATGTAAATAATATTATAAATCACAATAATTAACAACATAAAAATTTTAAAAGATATAAAATATTTGATTGACTCTCAAAATTATATCAATGCCACTTAAATTGGAATAGAAGAAAAGTATTATAAATCACAATAATTAATTGACTATCAACGCCACAAAAATTTGGACATGGACAGTAACATATATTATTGGAAAACTGAAAAAAATATTATGATAATAGTTAATAACTTAAAATATCTAAAATCATATTAAAAGTGCGATTAATTGTGTAAATTCTATTTGTGTCGCATAAATTGAGATAAAAAATAACATATACTAAGTCCGTGTTATCTGAAAAACAGTAATATAGGCCCATCGAATTTTATTTTTCACACTCTTTATTTATTTATGCATTTGTAGAGTTTAATTTTAATCGTGAATTAAATTTTTGAAATAAAATTATATATTTGAATAATAAATCATAATAATTTATAAGTTAAAATATTTTTAAAATATATCTAAAAATTAGTTTAAAAATAAATTTATTTAAATTTAAAAATTCAACAGATGTCACATTAATTGACATGATTATTATTATAATATTAATTTAGAATAGATGTTGGGCCCGTGCTTTGCACGGGCTTCTTCTCACTTATTATTATAGAAGAGTCAGTGTCAGTGGCGGACCCAGAATTAAAGGATAGTGGTGCATAAAAAATTTAAAAACTGAAAAAATTAAAAAATCACTTCAATGAGGTTCAATATATCATAATTATTGATAATTTAGAATATTTTAAGAATTTATACAAAAATTACTCTAAAAATAAATTTATTTAAATTTCAAAATTCAAAAAAGATGGTACAGTAATTGATATGATTATTATTATAATATTAATTTAGAATAGATATTAGGCTCGTGCTTTGCACGGGCTTTTTCTCACTAGTTATTATAGAAGAGTCAGTGTTAGTGGCGGACTCAGGATTTAAGGATAGTGGGTGCTTAACAATTTTAAAAACTAAAAAAAGCAGAAAAATCACCTCAATTAGGTTCAAACCCGGGGCCTTCTTCCAATGAAGCACCTTAAAATCAACCTAAATGTCAATGCACCCAACAAAGTTTTTGTTATAATGGGTGCTTTTATATGTTTTATACCTAATTTCATAGATTTTCTATGTAATTATACCTATTCCGCATCGAGTTTCGTGGGTGTCGGAGCACCCCAAATTCCAACGTTGGTCCGCCCCTGGTCATTGTCAGCGTGGTTTCAACATTCTTGCTTCAGCAGGTTGCTTGCTTCGTAATTTTATTATATCACCCTTAATTAATTATTATAAATTATTTAAATATTAAAAAATAATAATATTTAAGTAAAAATAAAATAGATATTTATGATATATCTGTTTCAGTTGTGTCGTCGTGGTTTCGACATGCCTGCTTCAATAGGATGTTTGCTCTGTGATTTCAGATAATTAATCATACTTTTAATATGTTTTTAGATATTTTAAGCTGTTAACTATTATCATAATATTTTTTCAGTTTTAAAATAATATATGTTACTCGAGAAAATTGAAGAAAAGATGTTTTTTAAGTCTTGAATAAAGGATTGGTGACATTGACCAAGTAATAGGGTCAAACCTCATTAGGAAACTTGATTAAGTTAATTGTGGACTAGATTAATATTTTCAAAACTTTCTAATCTTTTCAAAAATACAAATCAACTCAACCCACACCCCTCTTCAATCCAAATCAACCACTCTCTCCTCTCTCTCGACAACTTCTCTCAACTCTCTCCCAACCAACAGCTCTGCAAAATTTCTCCCTTCAACCCCCGATGACTTCTACCTCCGGCGACAAATAGTTGGGCTTCTAGTTCCCCTCTTCAATTCAAATCAACCTGTCTTTCATCCTTCTCTTGACAGCTTCTCTCAACTCTCTCCCAACCAACTGTTCTGTAAATTTCTCATTTCAATCCTCGACGACTTAAACATCCGACTATAAATAGTTGGGCGTCGAGTTCCTTTTCGACTTCAACCTTCAATCGACGTGACAGTCTTACTCTCCGGCTACAACAGCTTCGAATTCTTCATCGTTCCTTTTCTTCTTTCACAGGAAAATATTTATGGACTTTTTAGTTTTGAAGAAAACAAGGAACTTGAGCCAACTTTTCTTATAGTATTGATTAATAATTTCAATATTTGTTGCATTAATTTGAAATGCGGTCTGAATAAAATCCTAATTTTTGGTATTTCTTCTCTTCTCTTTTCGAAGTGAATTATGATATTTTGTTATTTATTGCATTTTTTTAAGTTTGATTTTTATTATTTGTGTTTATAAAAATAAAATGACAATTTGGGTTGATTTGTTCTGTTCTTGTTCTTGGTAAAAATGGTAAAATCGCTATTTTTTTGTTGAACAAAATCATGCTACTGTTTTTTGTTTTCTCCGACAGATTACCTATCTGGTACAACATATTAACTATCTGATGCAATAGATTTATCAAATGATGCAACAGATCAACCATCTGATGCACCAGAGAAACCATCAAATTACAATTCTGATGCAACAGATTAATAATCTGATGCAACAGATTAACTATCAGATGCAACAGCTTTACCATATGTTGCAATAGATAAAGCATCGGATAAAAAATCTGATGCAACTAATTAACCATCTGGTGCAATGGAAAAACCATTAGATTAATAATCTGATGCAGCAGATGAACCTCCTGTTGAATAAAATCCTATCAACTCTTCCTACAGAAAATGTCCAAGACTTGATTTTTCCAACTAATCATTCATCTTCTGCGATAGATAACCCTTTGTTGGAAGAAATCTAAATAATATTGACCGTTGATAACTGTTCCAATAGATCACTCATGTGTTGCAACAGATGTGTGACCTGTTGCGCAGACCATTCATCTTTCTTAATAGATGAGTGATATTTTTTGTATTGTCGAACAGATTACTCAGTCGTTGCTACAGGTTAGTTAACTGCTCTGACAGATCACTCATATGTTATAACAGATGTGTGATCTGTTCCACAAACCATTCATCTTTCTCAACAAATGAGTGATATCTTTTGTATTGTCGCAATAGATTACTCAGTCATTGCTATGGATTATTTAAATATTCCAACAGATTACTCATATATTACAACAGATGATGTCATAACAGTTGTGTGATCTATTGCACAGACCATTCATCTATCTTAAAAAATGAGTGATATGTTTTGTATTGTTACAACAGATTACTCATCCGCTGCAACAGTTTGGTTATATGCTGCAACAGATATACTACTTGGTGCAACAGATCAGTGATCTATTGCATCTATTATTTTACTTTTTTGCTTATTTGATTTACTGTTATCTCTTTTTAACAATGCATTAATCAATACTAATATATTGTTTTATGTTCTTGTTAATTTTAGATAATATGATTCTCAAAAGAACAGAAATCAAATTAAGTCCAAGTAAAGGAACAAATAAAGCAGCTAGGCTACATCCACCACTCTATGAGCTTGCTTTACAAGCATTATCTCAATCGGGAGTAGAATATGATGAACACGAGGAGGGGGAATGATTCAAAAGAGATGATGTAGATGCTAATAGCCCTTTCATCGAAGAGTTGGTCAAAGCCTTCAGCATTGATCATTATCCTGTGAGAATGCAGTGCGAAGGTGTCGCAGATTTAACGGGTGATTTCGTGGTTAAGTCAGCCATGGGAAAATCTTTCGACGCCTTCAGAAAAATACTTTAAGAATAAAAATTGGATGCTTATTTAAGGGACAACTACTTTGGGAAATATCTTGATTTATGGGAGGACAACAATGCTCTTTTCCAGATGAAAATGGTATATGAACTTCTCAAGCGTAGGTTTATGTATGAAAACAAAGATAAGATGGATGAGGTGTGGATAAATTACTGTGGCATGCCTGTTTGTTTTGGTTGGAAGGAGTTTGCAATAGTTACTGGACTAAAATATTATCCTCCTTCTCAATTTATACCTATTCTAACCCAAAAAAAACACCCCGCACACCCAAAAAAAGCAAAGACAAGTCGTGTGATCGTGATGACCTGGTGTCCATTATTAGTCCAAGCTTCAAAAACAAAAACTTGACAGAAGCGTTGTAAGTTAAAGGACTTTCAAAGAAGCACAAGCAGTCATTGTGCTTGGTTTGGTTTGTACATAATATTCTTTGGGCAAGAGACGTTAACAACAACATAAGCCTTAGTTTTATAAAGCTCTCCGAGGATCTTGAGGTGTTTAACAACTATCCTTGGGGGTATGAAAGCTTCAAAATGACTGTCAAATATTTGTTGACTCCATTAGCGCCAAAGACTGTCAACTTATATGGCTTCCCATGGGCTTTCATGGTAAATGTTTCTTTCTTCTATTATGATATCATTCATTTTTTTCATTCAATAATGGTTTTGATTTATTGGAAGAAATTAAAAAATCTCCTCCAACATATGGTTCATCTGTCGCAACAGATAATCCATATGTTGCAACAGATGGTAAATCTGTTGTGATAGACCAGACCTTTTTTTTATTCATCTACACGCATGTGATTACTTCTTGCTAAAAAATTTTGTTTCAATTTAGTTTTCCTATTTATAAAGTCAAGAGAATTTTATTATATTCTTTCAAAATTACCCCTATTATTAAATGACTACATAAAGTATATTATTCACATTTATACTTTCAAATCATAATTAATAAGGCCAATTTGGTAAAATAATCACCTAATTTATATTTTGATTAATTGGTGTGCCAGGCCCATAGGGCCCAACTAATACGAAATGGAGGGACTATTAAAAAGAGGTGAAGAGTCGTGACTTTTTATCTAACACATTCAAAACAGCTAATGAATTGAATACTCCATCTGTTGAAACTGAAACTGATGAATCAGCTATTAGAAGATATCAAAACATCTCCTCCAATATATATTGTCCATATGTCGCAACAGATAATACATAAGTTTCATCAGATGTCTTATCTGTTGCATATACAAACCATCTATTACAAGAGATGGTAAATCTGTTTTGACAGCCGTCTGTTGCACATTTAATCCATCTATCGCAATAGATGCTAAATCTGTTAAAAATATTAGACGATCTGTTGCAATAGCTCAATAATAACGGCTTTTATCGAGTCTCAAACTACTATGAAAAGGTGAGAAGTAATTAATGTAAAATAAAAAGTTACGACTTTTCACAGAAAACAAAATGCCACCAATTTGAATGTAATTAATACAATGGAGCTGAACAGTCCTGCCTTTTGGCCTGACACGTCCAGATTTAATCCTCTATAAATAGGTCCCTCCTTAATCTTCATTCAACTCTATTTATTTCTTGCATTTTTCCTTTCATGTGACATCTTCAACCATTTCTCTTCAAAGAGCATATTCCTTTCTCGTTGAGGTAAGTTTTTTTCTGGTGTAAATTTACCAGTTGGTCGTATACATTGTATTACATTTTGGACCTTTTTTTTTATATTTATCAATTCATGTGTGTTCTAGATATGGTTGATCCTTTTTTGGACATTGCTATTCTACGTGACACAATGCGGGAACTTCAAAGGCAGGTTAATGACCTGCAGAGTGAGTTGGTCGCTGTGAGAACGACGATGTTCAGAGAGATGCAAGGGCTGATGAGAGCCCTGTTGCTGCGAGTTGATTGGCCGGCTGTCATTAATGATGATGATGATGATAATAATAATTAGAATATGTTTTTCTTTTAGCGTATGAATTTTTATTTTTCTATATCGGATCTATACCTAATGTATTTTATTTTTCGTTTAATGAAAAATTTACTTTTAGTCAGACTTTGGCGTTTTAATTATTATTCAATTTTCATTCTGTCTATTCTTCTAATCCAATACATGTTAACATGTCGACTGTTGGAGGCAATGTTGAATCCAGTAGCACTAGCAATTTTGGCTTTTGAGTTCTTTCAACAGATGGACCATGTGTTGGAACCAATTGTCAACAGATTATCCATCTATTTTGATAGATTTGTCATCTATTGAAGGAAAGCTTTCCAGTTGTTTGTGCAACTGTTGAGAATAATTGTGGTCTACTGTATTATTTAGTTCATGTTTTGCCTCTCTTTTCTTATGCACAAGTTATTTTGAAAAAAAAAAGATATTTTATATACAATAAATGATAACATTAGGTTCACAACAATGAGTTAAATATATAAAAGTCTACAACAAACAAACAAACAAAACACAAGTTTCTGCAATTACAACGATCATGGTGGATTATGATTTGGGCATATAGTTCTTTTGTGGCCAGCGCACTTACATATGGAGCACTTTTTTCTTCTTGATGAAAATGATTCTCCAACTCCACGCCTCCTTTTATATGGCTTTCTTCCCAGTTTGATAGTGCTCGGGTCAATATATGGAGGAGGTATTAATCTCTCCATAAGCTCTACTGGAACAACCCAAGATTCTTCGGGAGGCACCGGAGTAATATGCCCACTATATGTCATTTCATATTTTTCCATCAAATAATATTGAGAGGAGTGCTCATAAACTTCAGGTCCATACTTATGGTCGTATTGAGCTCGAAGGGCTGCCATAGCATGTGGATAAGGTATTTGTCCAAGTCAAAAAACTCTACACGTACAAGATCTTATTTGAAGATAAACCGTGGCAGCATCACCATGACCGGTGATACGAAATTTGTAATCTGCTATTTTATGAGAGAATAACCTATTCCCTAAACTGGTGTTTGTTGATATTTTCTTTTCGATTTCGAGAATAAATCGGGTTTTTTTTTCCAGGCACTTGAACTGCACACGGCTTTCGTTAAAAAAATTGCTATACTTCTCGCTTATTTTTTCAAACATAGCCTTGATGAAAAATTCTCTTTCATCGCCAAACAATGAATTCACCGATTCAGATATGTTTGATTCATAATATTGTACCTGTAGAAAAGAATTATTTAGTACGACGTCATACTAAACTTGTAAATCAAATAAGACATTAAATTCATAAGAATGTACCTATTTGCTGGAAAGAATGCCCGGTTCCATCTCTCGAAACCGACACGTGCGAGAAATTCTGCTACCTTGGGATTCACATCAGCTATTTAATTGAAATGGTCTAAAAACTCCTCTCTACTATATGTTTTAGCTGCTCTATAAAAAAGGGTGACAACCCTTTCGTTGTGATAGTTGTTTCGAATGTTCTCTCCAAGATGCCTGATGCAACAACCAAAGTAAGCTGAAGTGAAGAAAAGTGAACCCATCTTTGGAATACTTGGATGCCTATTCGATACAAAACACAACTTTTCGGTATATTTGATACAGCGTCACAATTGTTCAAAAAAAATTCATAAGATATATCATATTTCTTGTCCATTACACAAAAAGCGACAGGAAAGATGTGATTCTCCGCATCCTGCGCCACCTCCGCTAGCAGAACTCCATTATACCTGCTCCTCAAGAAGGTACCGTCGATGGCTATGCCTTTTCTCAAATGTCAAAAACCTTGAATTCAAGCACCATAGGATACAAAAAAGTACTTGAACCTTTCGTTTTCATCCAAATGCAATGTCGTCTTACTTCCGGGATTTATGGACTCAATCATGTAACGGTAAGCATCCAAGACTTCATACCCATGCTCGAGTGTCCCCCTAACCAGGTCCTTGGAAATCCCCATGGCCGTATATACCTTCCAATAACTGACCAGGACACCCAAATCCATAAGGAGTTGATTGGCCATAAGCCTTGTTGAAGGGTCTTTGCCATCGGGGAAACTACTCCTGAAATATTCACTGAGAATCTTTACCATGGTGTGAGGATTTTGGCCAGAGATGTGCTCCGAACCATATGTGTGATGTTTTTCATATTTATGAATGACGAATCTATCAGAACTTGCGTACTTCAACGCTCTCAATTTTTTACATTTGAAGCAAAAGACACTGCTCGAATTAATCACCTTCTTTATTCTGAAATCTTTTTTCAAGCAAGAAATAAACAAAGTGTTAGATAGTTCATTCTTTTTCTTGAATGATATTCCAATAAAAAATTCGATCCCGTCGTCTTGAAGATTTTCAGACTGTGTCGATTGAGAAGAACTGCACATCGTATTGGTCGCATCAATGGGCGTAGGTGTTTGATCATCATCTGGAATATTCATGTCTAGATCATCCAACCTATCATCAAAGAAGTCTTCTTTTTCTTTTTCTTTTTCTTTTTCTTCTTCTACGTTCTGGTTCTCATTCTTTCTCGTCTTTTCAACCATGTACACCCTTAACACCGGCCTAGTTGAATCACTTATATAAGCACGCAACTGAACCTGATCGGTTATCTTAAAAGACAGTACCATCTAATTTTCAAAGGAGCTGTGCATGTAGCTGATGGTAAATTCTTCCGGTTGACAATTCAGTCCACAAAAGCTGATGATTAAGTTCATAAAATCATCATATGAAACATCACTTTGGACTGTCATAGCTATCGTCTCTAGCATTTCTCCCTTCTTCCAACGCCATATATATCGATTGCTCTTCTCGACTCATTAACCATGACAATCCACCCCTATTGTTATCGATCCCTCAATTAGTGGTACCTAAATAAAGTTATTTGTTAAAAAAAGTTGATAGTGATTTCATGGTGCCGTGAATGAATCCCAACAGATGTGTTATCTGCGGTAATAGGTAAGTGATGAGTCGCAACACATTCTTACCTGTTGGGATTTATGTTATGCTCCTGAATATCTATTGCAACAGATGAAGCGCCTGTTGGGATTGATGTTACAACTAAATCACCTTTGAAGTTGATTCCAACAGATAAGTGATAGTTGCAACAGATAATTAACCTGTTGCGATGGATGACTTACCTGTTGTAACAGGTTATTAATTTATTGTAATAGATGTTGGAATCGAGTTTAGGTTCTGTTGCAATAGGTAACTAATCTATTACAACAGATATGCCAAATATTGCAACAGATGACCCATCTGTTTAAACGTGAATCCAACATATCAATCTTCAGTTGAAACAAATGTCTCATCTATCACAACAGATGATTTATCTGTTTAAACAGATGGATCTTATGTTGGATTCATGATTGGGTTCTATCCATTATTGAAAAACAACAACACAATAGCAGTTACCCAGATGATAAATTCAACTAAAAATCATAATTTGACTTACCAACGTCTCCTATGAAGTAATGCCAAAGTGAAAAGTAATGTTCGAAATAAAATTTGACCTAAGAAATTAGTCAAATAGCAATAGTAGCGGTAACAACAACAACAAATGGTCAACAAGAACAAGATGAAGATGATAATGAAGTATAAGATGATGATAATGAAGCAGAAGATGACGAATGAAGCAGCAACAACAAAGAACAACAAAAATCGCTAAGAGAGAGAAAATAACAATGGGTGAGAAAAGAGAGAAAGACGTCTTTTTTTTCCTTTGTTTTTCGTTATATAGGCTAACATTTATATCAAAGTGTAAATTTAAAAACTTATGGGTTATTTTCAAACTTTCCCAACTTTCTTAATCCATAATAAAGTAATTGGCACCTCCACCTAATAATTAAGACTTGTGTCACCTACACCTCATTTTAAAACTCTTTTGTCACCTGTGGCCCAAAGCCCCATGTTACTCTCCTTGTCCAAATTTTTGTGGCGTTAATAGTCAATTATATTTTTAAAATAATTTAAGTTTCTAATTATTGTGATTTATAATACTTTTCTTCTATTCCAATTTAAGTGGCATTGATATAATTTTAAGAGTCAATCAAATATTTTATATTTTTTAAAATTCTAAAGTTGTTAATTATTATAATTTATAATATTTTTTGTGCATTTTTTTGAAATATATAACAAATTATTTTTTTGAGCTATTTTAAGTTGTTAACTATTGTAATTTATAATACCTTTTATGTAATTTTTAAATAATATATATTACTCTCCTTGTCAAAAAAATTGTGGCATTGATAGTCAATTACATTTGTTAAATAATCTAAGTTTTTAATTATTGTGATTTATAAATCTTTTGTTTATATTTCAAGTTAAGTGGCATAATGCTTAGACCATAATAATTAATTAGAGGTGATATAGTAAAATCACGATTAATACAGGGAAACAAACTTGTCTTAAATGACTCACAACAACTAATTAGAAGTGATATAACAAAATTATTATAAAAAATACTTGTAAAAAAAATTAAGTGGGCCTCATATGAGATGTGAAGTTAATTTAAAACATCGAGAGTTAACTTATCATCTTATATTTATTTTACCTTTTTTTATCAAATATATATATATATATATATATATATATGTATGTATGTATGTATGTATGTATTTAAATATTTAGATGAATTATAATGATTAATTAGAGTGGTATTTAGTAAAACTATGATTGAAACAGCTGAAACAGATATATCATAAATGTCTATTTTATTTTTTATTAAATATTATTAATTTGTTAATATGTAAATAACTTATAATAATTAATTAGAGCTGATATAGTAAAATTATGAAGCAAGCAGCTGAAACAGGCATGTCGACGGAGAGCAACCCAACTCGCTCTTATATAATAAGAGAATATATAGAAATTTATAGCATGCTCTAGAGCAATTGAAATGTTCAAATATATTCCTAAATTATAAAGGAGTCCAAATATATATACCCTTAATTGCTTCCACTGTATCAACCAATCAAACCAATTATTTCAAGGTAGAATCGAAAACTATTAGTAGAAGCATAGAATCGAAAACTATTAGTAGAAGCATATTTGAGAGGAAAGATTATGATTGGCATTTGTGTGTAGTGAAAGGTAAACGAAAAGTATACATAGGAGGAATCACAAACACTAGAGATGTATTAGAACATTTTCCCCTTCATAAGCGATTTTTCCAAGGAATAATAATGTAAAAATAGTTGCAAGCATGTTTTAGTTCAAAGTAGAAAAAGTTCAAGAACTTGTGCTTAAGTTAAGAGGTTTGAGTCTTGTGTCATGCTCACTTAAACCTGGTATTTGATTAGATGAAAAAGGATAAAAATGACTAACACACTATATTTCGAAGGTTGCGGTTAATTCTATGAGTTGGCCCCCTTGTGAATTTCTTGATTATTAAAAAAATATAAAAATAGTAATGCAACAAACAATTATATAAGAATTACTATGTGTGCTTAGTTTATTAAAGTTTTTTTTTAATCTTTAGGTGTTCTAACTCATGTATTACAAATATTTCAGCGCCTAATAATAATATCTAGATTTCAACGTATAATAGATATAAGTATTAGTAATACGAAGCTTAATACTACTACTATGCAATCTTTTCTGTGTAGTAATATTTATTTTAAAAAAATTAATATTTATTTATTTTCAATTTACCCTCCTTTTAAATTCAAGACTACCATTTATTCATTTCCTAATATAGAATGATAGTGTAATTTCTCATTGATAGTTATTTTTAATTATGAAAATTCTTTCACTAAATATGAATGCATATTATTTTAAATATAGATTACTTAAAATATATCGAATGAAAATTCTTCCAATAAATATGAATGCATATTTTTTAAACAAAATGAAATATATTGGAAAAAAATTCTTCCATTTTTTTGTCCAAAGTTACCATTTGAGTGATCATATCTTTTTCATAATATTTTTTATTTTGAAATAACTCTTTGATTATTATATTTTTTTCCATATAAGTTGTTTGATTACTAATTGGTTATTCTTTTAATTGATATTTCTTGATACTTTCTTGATTTAGTCAATTGTAATCAACATATTCAGCCGTTGCTTCGGCCAATTGATGATGTTCTATTTCTGCGCTACCAGTGGCAACTAAAATATTTTCATAATAAGCTCTTGTTTTAAATGATTCTAATGCAAAATAGAGATGTGTTAATAAATATTTTTGGAGTAATCTCTATAGATCCTCCTGTTTACATAATTGAGAGTTTTTAACAAGGAGTATCAAATTCCCTTTCTTCGAGCTTTTCATAATTGGGCCTATCTGCAGTATTTTCTGAAGCAATTGCTACAAATGAATCAATCTTTTGGGCAGATATATAGAAGGGCTTATATTCTGAGTTTTGAAGATGATGGTTCTGCAATATGTTGTATTTTCATATTTATCAAACTTATATTTCCTCTTTGTAATACAGGGAAATTCGAAGAGCTTGAAGCATAAGATGAAGATGAGGATCCTCTTCCTCTAGTGTTTTGACTTTGGCTTCTACCATAATTTCCTCTTCCTCGACCACCATCCATGGGGGGTCGGTACCCATACTGCAAGTGCAAATGATATTAATATTTTTTTATTTTTAATGACTTTATGATTATTATAATCTTATTCATATAAGTTACATGATTACTATTTACTAATTGATTTTATTGTTATGGCATTAGAACTTTTAAATTAATTGCAGTTGGTACAATTTTTTTTTCATATATATGTATATAATTGTTAATTAATTATTCATTTTCTATTTATATTTCTCAATAAATTTTGTCATGCTTCCTTAATTGATTACACTGAATGAAATCATAAATACTTTTTGCCATATAAATATTTATTTTATGGTAATACTCAATTGCATGTATTCTAATTTGTTGGCAACTCACACCTACATTTCATCATTTAAAAATTATTATAAATTCTTATTGATATTCTTATTATTAAGAAATATTTATTACTAATTCATTTTATTGGCCTGAACTTTTGAATTTTTATATAAGACTAGTTTAGGTGTACGCGCCTCGCGTGTGTACCTCACTTTATTGAGTTCAAATATTGCACTAAATAGGATATTTATTTAAATAATAAAGATGAATATAATAATTAAATTCAACATATTTTGGAGATTTATTTAATTAAACCTAACATTTACCAAAAAGATTTGTCAAAGCCGATTGACATTCATCTACCACCTGTAAATTGAAAAAAAAAATACGATGATAGAGACATCAAAACAATATAATTAAATCTAACTTTTACACAAAAATTTTCTCAAAGCCGCCTGACACTCATCTACAACATGTGAACTATAACAAAATAATACGATAATAGAGATACCAAAATAATACAACTAAACTTAACATTTACACAAAAAATTCTCAAAACAGAGATATAAATACTATACAATTAAACCTAACCTTTAACTAAAATATTTCTCAAAGTGCAACCGAATCAAGTTAGATGAACATCATATTTTTTCAATTAGTAAACCGATTTTTTCAGTAGTTTAACGTGCATCTCAATATTTATAGAAGTATTTCCTTAATAGAGTCCTATTTTAGGAGTATTTTTCTATCCTATTTTAGGAATACTTTTCTAATTGATTAGTACAAAGAAAAATATTATTGATTTTTCTTTCATATATTTTAGGAGTCCAATATATTTTAGGAGTCTAGTTAATATATTTTAGGATACGTACGTTGCACGTGTATTTTAACTAAAGACGTTAACCATTTTAAACAATATTTAGAAATAAAATTTTTTAATTGATTTCAAATTGCTACATATTAGGAGTTTCAGCATTTTAAAAAGCAGTAAATAAAAATTTTAAACAATATTCAGAAAGAATTTTTTAACTTAGAGTAGTTGATTTCAAAATGCTACATATTATGAGTTTCAATATGGTTCAAATAAGAAAAAATTTAATAAGAATTAAAATTTTAATAGATTTTAAATTTTAAATTTAAGAAAAATAATAAATGACAATTTAAAACATCTTAACATAAGTAGTACCACTATGAATGAAACAACCAATAAATTGATAAGTGATAAGTAGAAAAAGAGTAATAAGTGATAAGTGATACGGTATTGTGTTAGCACAAAGTTACTTCATTATTAAAATAAAATTGTAATTTAGACAAGTTACTCATCAAAACTATGTTTGTAATAAGGACTCCCAATCAAAGCAAGGTCATCTAACATCTTTTATTATTCATGCATGCATTAGTAACAAATAAAGATTTTTCACAAAAATAATACACATATCTATAATCTATATCTATAATCTATAATCTATAATTTATAATCTATAATCTATAATCTATAATCTATAATTTACAATCTATATTCCATAATATCTATCTATAATCTATAATCAATCTATATATAATAACATATTAAAAGTGTGAAGAGCCTTAGAAATGTCGTTTGAACTTTTTGTCTTTCATTAAACGTCTTTGCTTTAGACAAAATCATCTTTCCATTATTTTCCTAATATTTAAGAGTTGAAAATTAACTAAATATATTTATGGTAAAACCTTTTTATTATTAAAAGTAATTAGCCTTAATGATAACTAAATACTTTTTTCATTAGTTTAATAATTTTAAATTAACTAAATTTAATTCTAAAAAGATTTGAAAAGTCTTGAAATAAATATAAAAACGTTAGAATAAGAAAATTTTTAAAAGTATCAAATATTTTAAATTTGTAAGTAAATAATAAGAATGTAATGAATAGTTTTATAAAGATTTGAATAGTGAGATTATATGTTGTAATATTCGAAAAGGAGTCAAATGTTTCGATCCCATGAAAGTTGATATTGAAAGAGTGCCTTCACTTATGGTAAATAAATAATATAATGGTTTCGACGTTAACCTTTAAGTAAAGACCATAATGAGACAACTACGACTCAAGAAAGCCAATCTCATATACAAAGGCTTTTCTGACTAACGATGTTAATAATTAACTTCTTTTGGAGAAATTCGCCCACTATTTGGGCATTCAAATCTTTATAAATTGTAGTGCTGCCCATCATCTCCGTGTTCATAACCACTGCACCATAACACAATAATGAAGAAAACATTGAAACAAAACTAAAAGTTAAGACTTCAATAATCATAACAAAATATCAAATTATTCATGATTTAAAAAAAAAGGAAGATCAAATTGTAGTAAAAACACGTGCTAAATCACGAAAACCAACTGTGGAACCTTGTTGCTGCTAATCAATGAGTGCTAGTAGACCTTGAAGTAAAAAAAATTTGCCGCTTTGGACAAAACACGTTGGGGAATAATTTTATTCTCTCTATATAAATAAAGAGTCTAAAACATAAAAGAAATCAAAAGCGATAAAAAATTTACCTAAAATAATTAGAAAGAATTAATTTGTTATTTATTATTATTATTTTCTATAAATACACCACATTACACGACTCAAATAAGGAAAAATTAAGATATTTAGTTTATTTTAAAGTCATAAATATCGAGAAAATTATTAAAAGACTATTCTTAAATATTTTAAAACATATAAATAACCGATGCTACTTAAATAGAATTACAGAAATTCTTCTTTGCTTAAGGTAAAATTCTAATTAATTTAAAAGTATTAAATATTATAACTTCTTACCTAAATCAAGTTACCCCCCAAAATCAAACATTCTAGCTAATTGAAATAAGGTAGATTTTGTCAAGTTGGCCAAAAATAAAACTCTCACTAAAAAATCCTAAATATTAGGAGTTTTCTAACAAGAACTCATGGAATCTTTTTGCCAATTTGAGGTTTTATTTTATTAGATTTAGGACTTCTTTATTTTAAATATTATAAATATAATGATATAATAATTAGAGGAAATAAGTAAAAAGATAATTTTGTCTATTGCACAAACTTTTAATGAAGGACAAAAAGTTCAAATCACTTTTCTTAGGGTCTTCACACTTTTAATATATTATAGATAGATTATAGATAATTTAATCTTTTTTAGTTAATTTTTGTTCACCATGAAGTATCTTTATTAAATTTGATTATTTTAAAATCCGAAACTATTTTTACAGACATATATAAGGTTATATAATTGGTCAATTAAAGTATAACTTTGTAAGGCAAAATTTTATTTGACTTCAAATATTAATTAGGACTATGTAATTTTAGTAGTTATTTTCGATAAATATTATGCAATCTTTTCTGTGTAGTAATATTCATTTTTAAAAAACAATATTTATTTATTTTCAATCTACCCTTCTTTTAAATTCAAGACTATCATTTATTCATTTCCTAATATAGAATGATGGTGTGATTACTCATTGATAGTTATTTTTAATTATGAAAATTCTTTCATTAAATATGAATGCATATTGTTTTAAATATAGATTACTTAAAATATATCGAATGAAAAAATCTTCCAATAAATATGAATGCATATTTTTTAAATAAAATTACTTGAAATATATTGAAATAAATTTCTTCCATTTTATAGCCCAAAGTTACCATTTGAGTGATCACATTTTTTTCATAATAGTTTTAATTTTGGAATAACTCTTTGATTATTATTTTTTTTCATATAATTTGTTTGATTACTAATTGGTTATTCTCTTAATTGATATTTCTTGATACTTTCTTGATTTAGTCAATTGTAATCGAATCATAAATGTTCTTTTTATATAATATTGTTATTTAAATTAATTATATATCCATTTTGAGTGATGCCATCTTTTTCATAATATTTTTAATTTTGGAAGGATTCATTTGTCATAATAATATTTTTCGTACAAGTTACTTGATTATTAATTATTTATTCTCTAATTGCTTTTTCTTCAATACTTTCTTGATTTACTAAATTGTAGTGAAATCATAAATGTTTTTTACATAATATTATTATTTAAATTAATTGTGTATATTTTTTTAGGGATAACATGTTTTTCATATTTTTTTAATTTTGAAATGACTTTTTGATTATTATAATCTTATTCATATAAGTTACATGATTACTATTTACTAATTGATTTTTTGTAACATTTTCTTGATTTACTCAATTGTAGTAAAATTATAAATATTTACTTTTTATAATATTCTTATTTATGTTGTTTAAATTAATTGTTCACATATTTTAAGGAATGCCATCTCTATTGAAATGTTTTTTATTTTGGAATCACTTTTTGGTTATAGTAATTTTTTTCATATAAGTTGCTTGATTACTAATTGGTTATTCACGAAAATAATCACTAAAATAAATTTGTTGCCAACAAAATAGATTCTTCTTACTAAAATACCAAGTGGCTAGTTTCCAATATGCCACCTGGCTTAATTTTAGGCTAACTTCTTTGCTTTATTACATATATAGATTTTTATTTTGGAATGACTTTTTGGTCATAGTAATTTTTTCCATATAAGTTGCTTGATTACTAATTGGTTATTCACCAAAATAATCACCAAAATAAATTTTGTTGCCAACAAAATAGATTCTTGTTGCTAAAATACCAAGTGGCTAGTTTCCAATATGCCACTTGGCTTAATTTTAGGAGAAATTCTTTGCTTTATTACATATATAGATAGATATAAATTAGCTTTCAATTTAGTTATATGATCAACTAAATGTATTCGACCTAAGTAGAGTGATCAATTGACTAATTTGATGTGAAATATTTCATATTAAACCATGATAAAAAATAAATTGATTTAACTACAATTAGCTTTTAATTTATAAGTTCAAATATAATCACCATAATTACATAGTAATTACATGCTCAACTAAGTGTATTCGTCCTAAATAGAGTGATCTACTGACTAATATAATATGAAATGCTTCATATTAAACCAATATTAGTAATAAACAAATTGATCTAACTATAATTAGCTTTTAGTTTATAAGCTCAATTACAATTACAATAATTACATGATCAACTAAATGTATTCATCCTAAATAGAGTAATGAATTGACTAATTTGATGTGAAATGTTTCATATTAAACTATGATAATTAATAAACAAATTTATTTAACAATAATTGGCTTTCAGTTTATAAGTTCAATTATAATCTCAATGAATTACATGATCAACTAAGTGTATTCGTTTTAAACAGAGTGATCAATTGACAAATTGATGTGAAATGCTTCATATCAAACCATGATTATTAATAAATAAATTGATTTAACTACAATTAGCTTTTAATTTATAAGTTCAAATACAATCACAATAATTACATAGTAATTACATGATCAACTAAGTGTATTCGTCCTAAATAGAGTAATCGATTGACTAATTTGATGTGAAATGCTTCATATTAAATCATGATTAGCAATAACAAATTGATTTAACTTTAATTAGCTTTCAATTTATAAATTCAATTACAATCACAACAATTACACAGTAATTACATAATCAAATAAGTGTATAACCTATTGCAACAAATGTCTATATATGTTTGATAATTTCCAACAGATAGGCACTTTGTTGCAATAGGTTAGTCATCTGTTGTAACAACTATCTATATCTGTTTGATAATTTTCAATAAATGAGTCATCGATTGTAACATGTTAGTCTTCTATTGTAAAAAATGTCTATATTTGTTTGATAATTTCCAATAGATGAGTCATCTGTTGCAAGAGGTTAGTCATCTGTTATGACAAATATGTATATCTGATTGATTATTTCCAACAAATGAGTCATCTATTGTATTATAACAAATGTCTACATTTATTTGATAATTTCCAACAGATGAGTCTTCCGTTGCAATATGTTAGTTATATTTTGCA
The DNA here is from genome assembly GCF_002878395.1 of Capsicum annuum. Classification (NCBI taxonomy): domain Eukaryota; kingdom Viridiplantae; phylum Streptophyta; class Magnoliopsida; order Solanales; family Solanaceae; genus Capsicum; species Capsicum annuum. The sequence continues at coordinate 91,347,759 of NC_061118.1, read as the reverse complement.
ACAAATATCTATAACTGTTTGATTATTTCCAACATATGGGTCATCTATTGCATTGCAATAGATGTCTACATCTGTTTGATAATTTTCAATAGATGAGTCATTTATTGTAATAGGTTAGTTATCTGTTGTAATAGATGTCTATATTTATTTAATTATTTTCAACAAACAAGTCATCTGTTGCATTGCAACAAGTGTTTGTATCTATTTGATTATTTCAAACGGATGAGACATCTGTTGTAATAGATAATCCATTTGTTACAACAGATGTCTACATCTATTTCGAACAGATGAGTCATCTGTTTTATTACAATAGATGCCTATATATGTTTGATTATTTCCAACAGATGAGTCATTTAATGCAATGGATAATGCATTTGTTGCAATATTTGAACTTAGTAATCTATTTTTAGTAATAATTTATATGTTTCTAAATCTAAGGATAAAATAGAATCCATGATAAAATAAATGGACATCAATTAAAAAATATTAAGCTATTGTCATTAATAATTACATTATATAATTAATTAAGCTGCTAAAAATAAAATATTGTCATCACCAATATTGTTACACATTCATATAAGTCATTCAAACTACATCTCACGTCAGAGCTCCAAACTTTTACATGCTACCCAGCAGCCCAAACCTCTTGCATTCTTGCCACTGTGTTGTCATTCAATAAAGTCCTTAGAGGTGTCATACCAATAAGGATTTTTAAATGCCCAAGAAATACAAATGAGTACGATACGCACGCATCACCAGTCTCATTTTTGGAAAGGTCATGTTTTCGACCTTCAACAGTTCATCGTTCATTGAGCAACTTTTCGAGCAAGTGTTCATTATGCCACTTTGCTTCAATGATTTTTAGAAACAACCCCAACAAAGACTTCATGCAAATGGTATGTTGTAGTTGTAAACATTTATGACTTCCTTATTCATGATGATCTCAACAGTCACAAAATATTTATTCTTCAAGTTCATCATTGCAAGAATCTTTTTTGCCCTAGTCCAATCTATAACACCTGAATATGGCCTTTTTTATCTACAGTAATCAATCATGTCCTTATTCTATTCAAACTCAGCAAGTATCTCCTCAATTTTTCTACCATCGGGAGTTGTCACTTTTTTGCTGAACTTGTTGTACCTACTTAAGAAGTTACTATAGAAATTGAGGTCCATGATCCTATCCTGAGATCATAGTACTCAGTGAATATAAGGTGCCTCTCCCACATGAGTTAAAAATTTCATCAACATACTGATATAAGAATATAATTTAAATAAGTTTGTAACTTAATAAAAATTAAAAAGATACAACAGATGGCCTATATGCTAAAAATAGATGACTCATCTTGCACAGATGGTTAATCTGTTTCATAAATTATTTGAACCTGTTAACAGATTACTCAATTTATTGTAAACTAATATAATAGATGGGTAATCTATTACAACAGATGACTTAGAAGATTATAAATTGAAAAGATAGAAGATTAGAAAAAGTAACTTACCAGTCCTTTTACTACTGCTCTATATCTGTCATGTTCTTGAAGTCTTTTAGACTAAATTTATGAATGTAGTAGACTTTTGGAACCTTTTTGATTTCATCAGTGTGTTCAACTTAGGCTTTTTGGTGGCTTTCACCAACTTGTAGATATGTACCTTCTTTAGTTATCCCTACACTCCCGTGGCCCCTTGAATTTGCTCAACAGTGGAAGAAAGAAGAGTTGCAATTTTCCTTGATTTAATATCTGATGGTACCTTGGAAATTGTTTTTTCCTCCTCGTAACCCCCAATGGAGTAAATGTCTCTATCAACTCCCTTAATGGTATGACCCCCCTCTTAGATGTAAATTCCTTAACAATAACAGTCAGATCATTAATGTTTTTAATCAAGTTGTTATGTTTGTCTTTGTATTCTTGATATTTGCATGTAGAACATAAGCTTGAAGAGGGACCAAAAGAGGTGGTATGCCCACTGAAAGGGGTGAATCCACCATAGTCATCACTAGTATGACCATCATTATGATCAAATATTTTTTAAATAAATTTTTATGAGCATCATCAATATGTTTATCACCATCTTTGACACCAAAATTACCAACACCATCACCATCACCACCACCACCACCACCATCACCAACACCAATATTAACACCAACACCTAAATTTATTACAACATCACCAAAAACCTCAGCAACAGGCTCATTAGCAATAATTTGACCTTCACTAACTTCTTTTCTTTTGATGACTGTTGCTCCAACCAATTCTTTCTTTATCAAGTTCACCTTTGGGTCTGATTTTGTTTTGACAATATCTAGAGTAAAAATGCCAAACATCTTCAAATCTTGCTCAGTAGGTACAATTCATGAATGCACTATCTATAAATAAAAGTAGATATATATTAAAATCAACCTATAATTTGTAGATATTGGCAACAGATAAGTTATCTATTGCAAATAAGTGGTTAATCTGTCGCAACAAATAAGTTATTTATTGTAATGTGTTAACTTGTTAACTTGAGTGAAATTATTCTATTTAAAATAAAACTTGCTACATCATCGATAGGGCTAAGGAGATCAAGGAGATTCATCCTTGAGTTGTTCATGGCAAATAACCACCTAAGGATCTTTGGATGAGAAACCTCTTTCGAGTAGTCCTTGACCTGCTGCCAGAGGTGAGGAATGACTTTAAATATTCAATCCTAAAAATGTAAACATGATGCAAAAAAGTCAGAATAATTATCCAACAATATAAATAAATGAAACACTAAAGAAACAGGGATGAAGTTTATCATAAAAGCCTAAAGAATGTCGTATAAGTTGATCATATTTGGAGATATCCTTGTCCATAAATATTTGATAGTCGAAATAGTTTTCATATCCCCATGGCTAATTGTTAAATGCCTCTAAATCCTGAGCAAGTACCAACAATTTAGGTTTTATGACTTAGCTGGTGTCTCTGCCCATAAAATGGAATGCACAAATCAAACTAAGCACAATGACTCTTTGTGCTTCTTCAAAAACCTTTTATTCTGGAGATCAACTAATAATTGCCTGGCTTTGTAGCTTGGTCTAACAATAGATAATAACTCATTTGTTTTTTCTTTGCCTTTGTTGGTTTTGGTGGGTCGCTTGGTTAGTGTCTTGCCTTTTTTTATGCCTTGGCTGATTTTGGTATCCTTCTCGCCTTTGGCTTTTAAGGGTGTTATTATGGGAAAGAGGTTCAGATCGAGGATGGAATTTCATGCTAGTCACTATGACAAATTCGTTTATGCCAAAACAATCCAACATGCCACAATAGTTTATACAAATCTCATCCATCTTCTTGTCTACATCCTTCAATGTTTCATCATCATCACCCTTACGCTTGATCCTGTACTTGAGAAGATCATACATTGTGGTCATTTAAAAGCGTTAATTGTTATCCTCCGATAGATCAAGAAAGTATCCAAAAAAGTTGGACTTAAAGTAATCCTCAAATTTTTCATCCCTTAATATATTCCTAAAACTATTAAAATTTTTACCCATTACAGATTTAACAACAAAATCACCAGTCAATTTTTAGGGTTATTTATATGCATCCCAACTTGAAAATCATCAATACTAAAAGTTTTGACAAGATCATGCTGAATTTTTTATCTACGTTTACGATCGATCAACGATATCACAACATGATCATTAATATTATCATCAACTTTTTTCTTTTCATCCTCTCTTTCATTTTCCAATTCAGATTCATCTTCTTCCTCTTTATTTTCTTTCTCACTTTCTTTTTCTTCTTCATCATCACCTTCCTTTTCATCTCATTTATGACTTTCTTGATCATCTCCAACCTCATCATCTCCATCTTCTTCCTCATTTATATTTTAATATTTCCTCCTTATAAACTCTTCTTCATCTCCCTCACCTTCATTTTCTATATCATCACTAGATCATTCAAATGATTCTCTCTCAGTATATTCTTCAATATCTCTTTCCATATCTTTATTCTTTTTTTGTACATTTACAGATGGTAATACTTCATTTGTTTGTGAAAGAGCTTGTTCAGTAAGTTCTTCTAATGGTGTTTATAATTTAGCTATTTTAGTTGCTTTGTCAGAAGTTGATTCTCTTTTTTTTTCTTAGAGACATTTTTTATTTACAAACAAGAGAAACAAAATGATTACAATTGATTGGTGCATCATTAAAAAAGGTAATAGTAAATTTAATAAATACAACACAATAGAAAAATACTTTTAACAAAAGACTCATTTGTTGCAACAATAATAAATAACTCATCTACTGGAAGAAATTAAAACAGGTCGTGCAACTGGTTTGATTTCTTCCAACAGATGACTCATCTGTTGCAACAGACGGGTCATCTATTGGAATAAATCAAACCAGTAAACCGACATATGATGTGCTTAATATATTCCAACAGATTTTTATTCTTTGCAACATATTACACATTTGTTGGGTGACATTATGAGTGTGTATGAAGGAAAATATTTTTATGAAAAACAAGTTAGTTTCTTACTTATTTTCTTATGTTTGGTTGGTGAGTGGAAAATATTTTTAATGTTTGGTTAGTGAATGAAAGAATATTTTTCATAAAATACATTTTAATGTTTAGCTAAAGAGTGAAAAATACTTTTTAGAAAATAATTTTTTACCCTGAATTTTTTTTTAGGGTGTGTTCATTATAAGGAGGAAATTTTTTTTTCTAAAAAAATAAGTTCTTTCCCACTTATATTCTTGTATTTGTTATGCAAGTAGAAAATATTTTCTAAAAGTATTTATATGTATTTAACAAAAAATAAGAAGAACAAATAGGGTAAGAGGGTGAGGCGGAATAGGTGATAGGGGTGAGGTAAGAAAAAAGTTTCAAAGTTTTTAAAAAATAAATTTTAAAAATATCTTTTTGGAGGGGGGGGGTATTAGGGGGGGGGATAAGAAAAGAAATAATTTTTTTTGAAAAAAATTATTATTTTTTTTGGGGGGGGGGGGGGGGGGGGCTGGTAGAGGGGGGGGTCGAATACGGGTGGGATAAGAAAAATATTAAATTTTTATAAAATAAAATAAAATATTTTTTTGGAGGGGGGGATGATAAGGGGTCGGGGGTAAGAAAAAGTTTAAAATATTTTTTCTGGATGGATGGTTATGGGGGTGGGGTTGGTAGGGGATTGGGGGTCGGGATAAGGGTGGGTGATTATGAGAGTTGTATGAATATTTCAGATTGAGAGTGAGGTTGAAAAAGAGTTTGAAAAATATTTTTCTTACTTTTTGAAGGAAAGTCATTTTCCTTAAATTTGAGAAAATTAAGTTGATTTGGAAGATATTTAAGCCAACCTAACAAGAAAAAATTGGAAAACATTTTCCAAAAAATATTTTCCTTCATACCAAACACACTATATATCAACAAGAACACCACCACCACCATGCTATATCATACACCAAGAACACCACCCCCAACAAAATCAAGCTATATCACCACTTAAATAACATTAATGTTTATGTTTTTGCCAATACATTAACACCACCAACATCAACAAAACCAAGAAAATCAACAACACCAAAAATACCAACACTAACAATACCAATAAAATCAAGAAAAATAAGAACACCAACAACGCCGCCAACAACACCAACAAAACCAAGAACACCAAGAACATACCTAAAACACAAACAACACCAATAAAACAAACAAACAACACCAACAATACCAACAATCCCCACCAACATACACCAACACCCCAACAAATACCAAGTGAAGTGATTCAATACAACAACACAAACAACAAGACAAAATTATCACAACAAATATCTCCAAAAAAGTCAAAGTTCAAGTTTCGCTATTTTTACATCAATGTTCGAGAACAAGAACAATAACAACAATAAAAAAAATCATATTTCACTTAGAAAAGATACCACATTTACATCAACCACCATATTAAGAGAATAAATACCACACATTAAGATTTCTTAAGTTTAACTTTCTCTTTTGAGCATTGAAACTCAAACTTGTTAACCCATACTTAAAGAGAATACAACTAAAGTTCTTCTTTTTCTTCATTAACTAAAAGACCCTAATTTTTTGAAAACCAAATATAAAAGTCTTTACCCACAAAGAGAGGGAAAGTAACGACTACAAGGGAAGAAGGAAGGACGAAGAAGTCGAATGTGGATTCTCAAACAACTGATAGTCGCCAGATATGGCAGCAATATCGATCTGCTGTCTTGTTTGAGGCAATCTATTGAGGGAGAGTTAAGTTGAGAGAAGGAAACGTTTGGGCATTTTTTTGAAAACTGATAACTGATGATGGAAAATGATTAATTGGTCTCTTAGTTTTGTTACATATTAAATTGGAGTTGTGGGTTGATTTATATTTTGAAAAAAATTATCATGTTTTAAAATATTAATTTGATCCCAACTAGCTTAATCAATTTTTTTAATGGGCTTTTAACCTTTACCTTTAGTCAATGTCATCAAAACTTAGGTCCCGTTTGATCATGAAAATAATATTTTTTTTAGAATTGAAGTTGGTGTTGTGTTTAACTATGAATATAATTGGATTATTTTTGAAACTAGTAAGTTTGACAGCGCTTCGCGTGGTATTTAAAAAAAAATTAGATACATGAAATTTTAATATTTTTTTCAATCTTTAAATTCAAATAAATTAGATTCCAAATCTAATTCATTTAACACTTAGTTTCATGTTTAATAAAAGACAATAATTTATCACTCCTAATAAAATTAAAATTCACTTGCCAAATAATTTTGATGATATCTTCAAAAATAAAATAACTCAAATTCAACAAATTCACTTACCAATCAAGTGAAAGATAACCCAAACACCACAACTATCACAAAAAAACCCACAAAATCACAATTCAAATACTTTACTATTTCAGATTTTAATCATTCAATTTGGAGAAGCCTTAAACGAAAATCACTAACATAACATATCCAATTAAAATTAATACAATAGAAAATAAAGACAAAAATAGTAATAATTAATATTGTAATTTTAGCATTTCTATTTTTTTAAAAAAAGAATGCCTTAGATACATATCTAAAATACAAAGGTCAATAGCATAAGATATCTAACTAAAATTAATGAAATAGAAAATAAAAATAGAAAAGAGCAAGAACAATGGATATGGTAAAAACGAATGAAGAAAGAAATTATGTAGTAACAGTGAAAAAATTTGAGATGCATAAAACATAAAATTTACCCAAATGAAAAAAGAAGAAAAGAAAAACAAATCAAAAAACTAAAACTTGGAAGAGAACATAAGATAAATGAGAGTCTTCATGAAACTAAATATAAATTTATATTAGGCAAAGTAATAGAATACCATAAGACATGATAACTTACAAATTAAAGTTTGGGGGTTATGAACATGAGAATTATGGGAGTTATCAATATTATTAAGGTAAAATTAAAGGTGTGAATCATGTGTAATTGCTCATCGTAAATATATTTAAATAATAATAAAATACTTAAAATATTGAAAGAAATTATCATTTTATAATTAGAAAAAAATGAAAATAAATAAATTAAGAATATTATATCTAATAAGAGGGAATGGGGTGGGAGGAGCAGGCAGGTCTCCGTCAATATGCCTGCTTCTCCTGCCTGCTTTTCGTGCCTACTTCATAAGCTGTTTCCTCCGTAATTTTATTATATAATGTCTAATTAATTATTATAAAATTATTATAAAGTCATCTGAGCATTAAAAAAAAAATATTTAATGTTAAATTTAGTTGACATTTTATATGAGATCTATTTAATTTTTTTTGAAAGTATTTTTGTGTAGTAATTTTATTATATTACTTCTAATTAGAAGTGTCTGCTTCGCAGTTTCAATCGTGATTTTACTATGTCACTCCGAATTAATTATTATGACCATTTAAGCATTGTGTCAATTAATAATATTTGATAACAAGGTAAAATAGATATAAAATGATAAGCTGATCAAAAAATTTTCACAGTTATTTTTATAGTAATTTTGCTATATCACTTCCAATTAGTTGTTGTGATCCATTAAAACACATAAATTTACTATATCACCCATAATTAATTATTGTGTTCATCTAAGCATCATGACACTTAAATTGAAATAGAAGAAAAAATATCATACATCACAATAATATAAAACTTAAACTATTTAAAACATATAATTGACTATCAATGCCACAAAAGTAAGGACAACAAGAGAGATATATACTATTTGAAAATTACATAAAAAGTATTATAAATTACAATAGGTAATAACTTACAATATTTATTAAATTTTTTTTTATGTATTTTAAAAACTATTATAAATTACAATAATTAAAATAAATTTCAAAAAAAATATTCGTTAGGCTCGTGCCTTGCACGGCCCGACCTCCGGCCCCCGGCGCCAACCTCCGGCGCCGCCCTAAGGGCTCTCTCTCTTTCTAACGGCTCTCTCTCTCTCTCCCTACCCTTTCTCCCCCTCTCTCACACCGGTCCTCGGTCACCGGCGCCGTCGCTGACCTTCGGCGCCGACCCGACCCGACCTCCGGTCCCCGGCGCCGACCCCCTTCGCCGCTCCCCGCTACCCTCCGGCGCCGACCGCCGGTTCCAAGCCCCCCCCCCCCCCCCCGCTGTGCATACCCCCCACCCTTACCTGTCCTGTCCATACCCCCACTCCTCTCCCTCCAGTGGGGTACACCAGCCCTCCCCCCACCTCAGCCTTCAGACAGCCAGCCGCCGCCCGGTCTCCAGCCGCCACCCGCCGCTCCGTCTCCAGCAGCCGCAGCTCCAAGCGTAATCCGGTGACTTCTAACCTTTGTTATTTTCGTTATTTCATATTCCATTTTATTTCATTATTTCATATTCCATTCTTAGTATTATGCTAGTAGTAGCCCCTGTACCTTGACTTGCGTGGAATTTGTGGACATTGTCTGTTGTCTGTTGTTGCTGTTGCTGTGGTCGTTTCTTCCACTGCTTTGGATTGGGTTATTGGCTGGGAACCTGTATTTGGGGCGGTGGGTGTTGAGTCCGGTGGTGTTTGCCCCCTAATTGAGTATAGTTTTGTTTCGGGAGTATTCCTTTGAATTTGTGTGAGCCTGGTATTTCCTTGTTGCTGCTTTGATACTACCACCGTGTATATCTGTATATTTTCCTATACTTTCGTGTAGTTGTGGCTATGGGCGGTAATGGGTGGATAGGGTTATGTCCGAGGGGGTTGGGGAGTGGGGCCGTGGTGGGGGCGGGGGATGAGGAGAGGGCGGAAGTGGGAGGGAGGCCAAGGTTTGGCCGCGGGGGGGTAGTGAAGGGCGTGACGGTAGGCTGAGGGTTGGGTCTTGGAATATAGGGACCCTTCAGGGTAAGTCCATAGAGCTTGTGAAGATTCTTAGAAAGAGGAGGATCAACATTGCGTGTATCCAAGAGACCAAGTAGGTAGGGTTTAAGGCTAGGGATGTAGATGGTTACAAGCTGTGGTACTCTGGGAGCGACAGGCGTAGGAATGGAGTTGACATCTTAGTAGATGAAGAGCTTAGAGGTCAGGTAGTGGAGGTGAAGAGGATCAACGATAGGTTGATGACTATTAAGTTGGTCATTCGGGGGTTTACCCTGAATGTGTGTAGTGCTTATGCGCCGCAAGTGGGATTGGAGGGGAAGGAGAAGATGCGGTTTTGGGAGGCTTTGAAGGAGGTGGTGAGAGGCGTGCCTAGTTCGGAGAAGATTGTTGTAGCAGGGGATTTCAACGGGCACATCGGGGCGCTACCGGGAGGCTTTGGTGACGTGCATGGTGGTTTTGGTTTTGGGGAGAGAAATGAAGAGGGGGCGACCCTACTGGAGTTTGCGAGGGCCTTTGGGCTGGTGGTGGTGAACTCGGGCTTCCCGAAGAAGGACGACCACCTGATCACCTTTCGAAGCGCGGTAGCCAGGACTCAGATTGACTTTTTGTTGCTTAGAAAAGGGGATAGGGCATTGTGTAAGGACTGTAAAGTCATCTCGAGTGAGAATCTTTCGATCCAGCATAGGCTCTTGGTTATGGATTTGGGTATAAAGAAGAATAGAAAGAGGAGGACTAAGGAGTGTAGACCAAGAATTAAGTGGGACGGCCTGACGTCAGTGAATGCATGGGAGATAGGGGAGAGGTTGGCGGGAATGGGGGTGTGGGAGTGTAGGGGGGACGTGGATAGTATGTGGGACAGGGCGGCAAGGTGCATCAGGGTGAATGCAAGTGAGGTGTTGGGTGTTTCTAGGGGCCGGGCCGGGCACCATCGGGGGGATTGGTGGTGGAATGAAGAGGTAGAGAAGAAAGTGGGGACCAAGAAAGAGGCGTATGCTAAGTTGGTGGAAAGTAAGGACGAAGAGGAGAAGCGGGTAAACAGGAAAGAGTACAAGCTAGCGAGGAAGGAGGCGAAGTCAGCAGTCACGGCAGCTAAAACGGTCGCTTTTGAGAGTTTGTATGCAGGGTTACAGGGGAAAGGAGGGGAGAAAAAGTTGTTTAGACTCGCTAGGGCTAGAGAGAGGAAGAGTCGTGACCTCGATCAGGTGAGGTGCATTAAGGGGGAGGACGGTAGAGTGTTGGTGAAGGACGGTCACATTAAGAAGAGATGGCAGTTGTATTTCATAGGCTCTTGAATGACGAAGGGGATAGAGCTATTGTGTTAGGGGAACTGGAGCACTCAGAGGAGTGTCAGGATTTTAGCTATTGTAGATGTTTTAAGGTAGAAGAGGTTAGACAGGCTGTCCGTAGGATGTGAAGGGGTAGGGCGACGAGGCCGGATGAGATACCGGTGGAGTTTTGGAAGTTCGTTAGAGAGGCTGGTGTAAGGTGGTTGACTGGATTATTTAATGAAATCTTCAGGATGGCAAAGATGCCCGAGGCGTGGAGGTGGAGTACCATGGTCCCTCTCTATAAGAATAAGGGGGACATTCAGAGTTGCAATAACTATAGGGGGATTAAGTTATTGAGTTACTCTATGAAGATCTGGGAGAGAGTGGTCGAGGTGAGGCTGAGATGGATAGTGTCTATTTCGGAAAACCAGTTCGGATTTATGCCCGGCCGCTTGACGACGGAGGCAATCCACCTGGTGCGGAGGTTGGTAGAGCAGTATAGGGAGAGGAAGAAGGATCTGCACATGGTGTTTATCGACCTGGAGAAGGCATACGACAAAGTCTCCAGGGAGGTTCTTTGGAGATGCTTGGAGGTGAGTGGAGTACCGCTGGCATATACTAGAGTAATTAAGGATATGTATGAGGGAGCGAAAACCCAGGTGAGGACGGCGGGAGGAGACTCAGAGCATTTCACTGTCCTGACAGGATTGCATCAGGGATCTACTCTTAGTCCCTTTTTGTTTGCGTTGGTGATGGATGTGTTGACGCGGCGCATTCAAGGGGAGGTGCTGTGGTGTATGCTTTTTGCAGACGATGTAGTGCTGATAGATGAGACTCGAGGGGGTGTGAATGACAAATTAGAGGTGTGGAGGCAAACTCTTGAGTCTAAAGGGTTCAGGGTGAGCAGAAGCAAGACAGAGTATGTGGAATGCAAGTTTAATGACGTGAGGCGGGAGAATGAGGTAGTAGTGAAACTGGAAGCACAGGAGGTATGTAAGAGGGATAAGTTCAAGTATCTTGGGTCCGTGATCCAGAGTAACGGTGAGATTGACGAGGATGTCTCGCACCGTATTGGGGCGGGATGGATGAAGTGGAAACTCGCATCGGGGATGCTGTGTGATAAGAAGGTGCCTCCCAAGCTTAAAGGCAAATTCTACAGGGTGGTAGTCCGTCCGGCCTTGTTGTATGGAGCGGAGTGTTGGCCAGTTAAGAACTCCCACATCCAAAAAATGAAGGTGGCAGAAATGCGGATGTTGCGCTGGATGTGTGGACTGACTAGAGGGGATAGAGTTCGGAATGAGACTATTCGGGAGAAGGTTGGTGTGACTTCAGTGGAGTGCAAAATGTGGGAAGCACGATTGAAATGGTTCGGACACGTGAAGAGGAGGGGCATGGATGCCTCGGTCCGTAGGTGTGAGAGGCTAGCGTTGGATGGTTTTAGGCGGGGTAGGGGTAGGCCGAAGAAGTACTGGGGTGAGGTGATTAGGCGGGACATGGAACAGTTACAGCTCACCGAGGACATGACCCTAGATAGGAAGGTCTGGAGGGCGCGAATTACGGCAGAGGATTAGGGCCTGTTTGGGTCGCTAGTGTAGGGAATTACTTGGTGGGGGTTTTATTCCTGTTATGATTCCGTGTTCCATGTTCCATGTTTTATTACGAATCTGTGTGCTTTCCTCTGCTTTCCTCTGTTTTATATTACTTATGGGTGTCGTATTTATGTTATGTAATCTGCTTGTGTGCTTTACTATGTGTTTGTGTGGTATCTCGTGCCTTGAGCCGGGGGTCTATCGGAAACAGTCTTTCTACTTCATCAGAGGTAGAGGTATGGACTGCGTACATCTTACCCCCCCAGACCCCACTAGGTGGGAATACACTGGGTTTGTTGCTGTTGTTGATTGCCATTTTATAATTAAATTTTTTTTTAAAAATATTGTCATTTTATAATTATAAAAGGGTAAAAATAAATAAATAAATTTATTAAGAGTGTAATTTAAAGAGGTGTGAGTTATGAATAATTATGCCTCTTTAATTGTAATAAATTATGTAATTTACATAATTATATAATAAAATAATTGATTTAAATAATAAATATTTTTTTGTTATAAATGTTTCTTCATTAATAAAATATTTAATTATAATACATTACGTAATCTACTTAATCAATATATATATATATATATATATATATATATATATATATAAAGGAGGATTATAAATATGCCTATGTGGCACCTTTCTTTGGCCAAAGATTCTATTTATCTTTTTTCTCCTTTTTTTGGAGTTTTTCTTTCACTTTTTCAATTATTATTTTTAAAATTATTTTCATAACTCACATCTATTTATGTTCATAATAAATTACACTCTTAATTAATATTAATAAAATTCATAACTCTAAAGCCTTTTATATTCATAACCTCCAATTATTTAATTTTGCATTAAAAAATCAAATGACAATTTTTTCTTTAAATAGTGTGAAACAATAGCAATTGTTTCTTGAAAAAGTCTAATGACAATTGTTTCTTAAAAGGTATATGCATTTTGAAAGTCACTCCTCTAAGCTTTATTTATTTTTTTAGAGTAGATTTCTTTTATGTTGTGCATCGTCCATTAATAAACTTCGTACATTTTTATTTTTTTGTAAAGAGTTATGTATTACTTTATTAGAACAATTTTTTTTTATGTTATGTGCCCATTAATTAATTTTTTGCAATCTTGTATTTCTTTTAATCTTAATCTCATTAAAATTGTAATTGTAGATGAAAAGAAGATTACTATCATGATTGTTTTTCTTGTCCTTATCTCACCGTGGGTATGAGACATAGTATATAGCAACAAAAGAAAAGTCTCACCGGCCAAGATATAGTTCAAAGTGCAATATTTTTTATATTTTCGATTTATTAAATTTCATCTCCAACTTCTCTTAGCACTTTTAGTTAACAATTTAGTTGTCCTTTTTCGTTTCATGCTACAGTTAATTTTTTTTTCTAACTCTTTTAAGGCTTGATTAACATACAAATGAAGTAGGATATTGAGATGACAAGAATCTAACTATTAATGTTTAAAATTCTTTTGAGAGAAATTATATTTATATGTGTGATAGTTCTTCTTTCCTCTTCAATTCACAATATAACATCTCCAACTGCTCTTAACACTTTTAGTTAACAATTTAGTTGTCCTTTTTCGTTTCATGCTACACGTAGTTTTTTTTTTCTGACTCTTTTAAGGCTCGATTGATATACAAATGAAGTAAGATATTGAGATGACAAAAATCTAACTATTACTGTTTAAAATTCTTCTGAGAGAAATTATATTTATATGTGTGATAGTTCTTATTTCCTCTTCAATTCACAATATAACATTTTCAAAAGTTTATATTAATTTAGTTAACTATTTTTCTGATTTTTTTCGTTGGTGATGTCAATTTTTTATATGCGTGTCTAGACCAGAGTGTTTATTTTCTAAAGTAAAAGCAAAGGAAGGAGGCAAACATATATGTGTACTACTTACGAAAGTATCTATGGATCCTTCCGCAATTATGTACATCAATTTTAGTAAATATTTTGATAAAATATGAGAATGTAACATTAGTTTATAATTTTTAGATGACATTTAATTCATAAGAAAGTTGTTTATCGATTCGTTAAATTGTAGTTTTTGATTTTTCACATTTTATAGTTTAAAGAGAAATGAAAAGGATAAAATAAGATAAAAAAAATATGATATTCATATAATTAGATTTGTGTTATATATATAAATAATAAACAAGTTTAAAACTTACTAAAACTAGGCATGAAAATAAATTCAATTTTGTGGAATCTTTTTTCTCTACTTTCTTTTAAGAAAAATGAAATTACTGTTTCACTTATAGAATATATTATATAAAAATCAAACTTTTAGAAGACTGAAAATACGTAATTGATGAAAATTCACAAAAAAATATATTTATATACTTAAGAGTGTATACATTCAATTAATAAATTCTACTCTTAAATATTAGTAATGCCCATAACTCTTAAGCCTTTCATATTCATAACCTTCAATTAGTTAAGTTCAAGAAGACCATTTTTTTCTCTTTTTTTTTATTTTTTTTATTTTCAAACTCTAAATATTTTGTTAATTGTCTTTATCTTCCTTTATAATTAATGTAATTGATTTTTATTAAGTAAAATTTATATCTCTATATAACCAAAAAAAAAAAAATCTACTCTTAATAATATCACTAGCTTCATGACTTTTAAATTTTCATATTCATAACCTCCAATTATTTAATTATAAAATTTAAGATAGCTTATGATGTTCCTCCATTTTCATCTATATAAAGTCATAATATTTTGTTTCACGAAATTCATACTCAAGAATATCCTTTTTGTTTTATATCTAAAATAGTGTTCTTTATATTATTATTTATAGTATTAAATTCAAGCTTATTAAGAAGACATTTGAAGGTTGATTGTTTGTCAAAGAGGCTATCGAACAAGAACTTTAAAAAATTATACACTAATTTTGTATTTTTTTTTTCGTGTATTTTCTTATGGTTAATGTAAAAAAATTAGGTATGTGTGTGTGTCAGTGTTTATGAGTATGTCCTATATATGTAACTTCTATAATATGAACTTTCATGATTTTTTGATTATTGTAAATTTTCTAGACTTTTGAAGGTTGATCGCTTGTCAAAAAGGCTATCAAACAATAGCTTAAAAAATTATACACTAATTTTGTATTTATTTTTCGTCCATTTTCTTATGGTTAAGTAAAAGCAATAGGTATGTGCGTGTGTGAGTGTTCATGACTATGTTCTCTATATGTAACTTCTATAATATGAATTTCATGATTTTTTTTTACTATTGTAAATTTTATAGACTTTTGAAGGTTGATCGTTTGTCAAAGAGGCTATCAAACAAGAGCTTAAAAAATTATATACTAATTTTTTTATTTCTTTTTCGTCTATTTTCTTACAATTAATGTAGAAAAAATAGGTGTATGCGTGTGAGTGTTCATGTATATGTCCTTTATATGTAACTTCTATAATATGAACTTTCATGATTTTTTTATGATGCGAATCGTAATATGAACATTAAGGTAGTTGTAATATGAAGTTAATCTATATATAGTGCTGACGACTTAAAGAGATTTATGCTATTGAAATTGTTTATACATATATATATAATGAGAAGGAAATTATCTTACCATCTTAGTACATTTATAAGCACACATAAGTATATTATTTCAAATTAAAATCTCAACTTTATTGAATACGCAATAGAAATGAAATAAAATTGTTATTATAAAATATATTTTAATTTATTGATAAAGAATATATTATCCATCATTTAAAA